>NW_022319242.1:0-6474 GCF_002776525.5 Piliocolobus tephrosceles
GATTTCTGCAGCAGGATCCAGCTTGCTTGAGCACTCACCTGCAGCAGACACTCTTCGAAGCGTTTCACTCGTATTAACTCACTTAATTCTCCCAGTAACTGTGTTATTAACCCATTATACAGACAACCAAACTGAGGCATAGGGACATTAACAGCATGCCCAAGTAGGTCACAATCCAGGAGGCAGTGAGCCAGGCCATGAACCCGGGCGGTTCTTCATCCCTGCTCTTTACCACTGCTGGTGTGGAGCTGTAGGTGCAGTGACCAACACAGGCTGCTGCCCCCCGACAACTCAGCCCTCACCCCACCCTGTGCCCCTCAAGCCCCCAACTCACAGCTGTCCATTCTTCTCCGTGTAGAAGCGCACAGACTTGATGGTGGCTACCACCACGATCATGCACAGAGTGACCGGCACAAACAGCATGATCACGTGCTTTGCCCCGTACTTGAGGGTCAGCTCTTCCTCCAGGCCTGGCGGCCGCTCGGGAACCCCACTACAGACGTAGCGGTCAGGGTCCTCCTCACCATCCTCCTCGTTCTCCTGGCTTCTCTGTGGGAAACCACATCGTGAGGGCCACGGAATGTCCCCTATGGCAGCCTATCTGTGTAATGCATGGATTTTTGGAACCAAAAATGAGAAGTCTGAAAGTTGCTTTCCAGATATAAGGAGCAGTCTATGAGCTGCTAGGGCATATGAAAAGTTTATGAGGACAACAGTAGAGAAGATTTGGAGCTGGATGAGGCACCACAAATGAAGGAAGGCAGGCTGCTATGGTCTGCAGGCCCAAGACTTAAAAGGTTAATGAATTTGGAACACATCAAAAGATCTTTCCCCTTCGTAATACAGGGACTCAGGAGGTCACTCAATTCTGTTCACGTGGCCATGCTGATATGGGAGGAGACAGGCCAGGAGATAGAAGGAAAACAGAGACTAAACATTTTTGATTGACAAATCACTAGCTAGAGGAGTCAGTGCACAGGGACACTCTCTTTGAGTGTGACTAAGACACTGGGAATTTGCAGAGGAAGAAATTGCTTTGAATTTTCTGCCCCACAGAACCAAGCATGTAAATTTGCAGCTCTGAACTAGAGAGGCTAAACGGTCATTAAGCATCTGAGAAGACACAGGCTCTGGTAAGGTGGACAGGCACAAATGAGGAGGTAGCGAGGGAGGGCAGGACACCTGCCAGACACTGGCACAAACCGATCTGTGAGAACTGTGGCAAGTCAGGGTCATGGGCTGCCTTGCTAATGAGGTGAACAGCTAAAGAAAAAGCCAAATGAAACAAAAACCAAAAATGACAGTTGCTTCAGTACCGGTTCTCTGCAGAGAGAGTCCCAATCTAGACATTCAGCCAAGAAAGGAAAGGAAGACTATTCATGAACAGAAACTGAAACGACTAAAATGTACAAAACTTCCCAGAGATAACAAACTAACAAGAAAAGGCTGAGGAGTGGCCGAGCAGTGGCCTTGAGCTGGTGTGATTTCACTCAGAGCTTAGGGACGATGGTTCTGTTCTCAAGGAGAACATGAAGAAGTGAGCTCAAGTTTCAGCAAGAGGGATTAAGACTGGCTGCAAGAAAATAGCCCACACAGAGACATTTTTTTAATTCTACACTGGGCAAAACAGAGAACAGGATTCAGGCAAATTCAGATGTTTTGCCCTGATCGGGAGAGAAAGGGCAAAACTAAGTGGCTCTCCCAAGGACATCCTACTCTTTCTAACGTTAATCTCCTCCTCTGGGGGCCGGATGATCACAGGGCAGCCCAAATATCCCCAGCTCAAAAGTCAACTGTGCATCAGGCAGACTCCTCTCACAGTTACCATGTCTGGCCATCTGCCAAAAAATGCTTCCCCCACTACCATCCTAAGCTCCCGCATTACCTGTCCTAGCACCCAGGCATCCAAATAAACTCTCCTACTACAGTGGAAACAGTGACCTGCATGAGAAAGGTAAACCTAAGGGGGCAGAGTGGACAGCATCCTTCAGCCCACTGCCAAGTCCATCTCCGGCTGTGAATGTGCAGAGTCCTATGAAGCCCTGCAGACGGAAGGTCTACCATGGCCAGCCACCCACCCTTTTGGCCAATCCTCATCATTACTTCCCTTCTCCCTCCTGCATCAGGGAATGAATGTCTGGTCTTCATCTGTAAGGTACAGGAGCCCCAGGGACCTGTTTCAAGGCCCCCAGCTGCTGGTGGGACCTACCCACTGGGCAGTGTTCTCTCCGTCCTCTGGACCCTGCCTGCCCTCCTGGCAGGAGCGTGGTGTGGGGCTCTCGGCCGACATTAGGGATGTCCGCTCATCACACACTTCTTCCTCGCTGTCAGAGGCCATGAATGTGAGCATAGCCCTGCCTCCGGAAGTACCTGGAAAAAGGAGCACAAGGACCTTGTTCCACTTTCCTGTGAGACAAAGGCAGTGGAGGGCTCCGGGGGTGGCTGGAGGTGACCTGGAGACCTGGACACAAGTCCTGCCCCACAAGCTTCCAAGAGATGCCTGTCAATCAAACGACTGCCATAGAACAAAAGGCCTTGAAAGCTGCCATGGAAGCAGCAGTGGCCTTGCCTGGGGCTGGCCTGAGTTTACTCACATCCCAGGGGCAAAACCCACAGCCATGAAAGTCAGGGCAGCTCCAAACTGTCAGTGTGCTCATTCATTCGTTCCATCAGCAAACATCTGTGGTGCATCTGTTATGCACCAAAGATCATGCTGGGCTCGGAGGATATAAAGATGAGTAAGAAATACCCTTGTCCTGAAACAAAACAAAACAAAACAAAAAAATCATCTAATGTGACAAATGATACGATCCAGGTGTGTGATGGTAGGTGCAGAAGCACAAAAGTGGAACCAAATCTCAGAGATCAGGAATGTTTTCTAGAGAAGAGCCTATCTGATGGAGACTGGTTTTCCCAGGAGGAGGGAAGGGCAGAAGTCACAGAGAATGTTCCAGTGAGGGTCTCACACTGTGGGGCGGGCAGTGGAGATGAGCAAGGTCTCAGGCACCATGTTAAGGAGACACACATCACCCTGAGGACAATCGTGACAGACAAGATCTGAACTGGGTTCATAAAAGTCAGTGTGGCCACTGGCCAGGGAGGGAAAGTGATCCCCAGAGATGACTGTGGCAGGTGAGGAGGACCAAGGACAGCAGCAGGATGGATGCCAGTGAGGGCAGAGTCCAGAAGGGGTCAGGAGGTCAAGGGCAGGACCTGACGCAGGAGAGAAAACAGTCTAGAATGGCAGCCAGGTGGGGACTAAGACAGGGAAGACTGGAGAAGAGAGTCTCGGGGAAGACTGTGAATTTTACCCTTTGAGTGTCTATTGGATAAAATGGGGAAGCTGTCTGGGAGGCGTCTGAGGACCAGGTCTCCTGAGGTTGGAAGTGGAGACCTAAACCACAGGAGCAGGCGTGTGGGGTGGGGAAGTGCCACTGAGGGTGTGACCCAGGGGAAGGCCAAGGCCAAGGGGATCACAAGAGGGAAGCCTGCTCCCGCAAAACAGTGCTGACTGGGGTTTCTACATAGTAGTACCAAGTGGGGGACCCAGTGTACCAAAATCTACACATGCAGGATTCCGGGCTGGGAAGAGCTCCAAACAACGCCTGGCAAATCTGACCATTCCTGCCAACATCCCAGACGGGGACAGAGGCTGAGTTATCGCTGTCTAGAGACTCTCAGGGTTGAGCTTCACACCCCGGGCAAGGATAGCAGGTGTGCTCTCTGCTGAAAGTTCGTCTCCAAGTAAGTCGCCCCACAATATGTGTGATTTTTATTTTTCTTTTTATTTTTAAGAGACAGGGTCTCATTGGCCACTTAGACTGGAGTGCAGTGGTGCAATCATAGCTCACTGCAGCCTCAAACTCCTGGGCTCAAGCAATTCTCCCGCCTCAGCCTCCTCAGTAGCTAGGGCTGCAGATGCACGCCACCACACTAGGCTAATTTTTAAAATACTTTGTAGAAATGGGTCTCACTTTGTTGCCCAGGCTAGTCTCAAACCCCTGGCCTCAAGTGATCCTCCTGCCTCAGCCTCCCAAAGCACTGGGATTACAGTGTGTGAACAACTACACCCAGTTATATGTGGTTTTTAAACAAAGCAGGCAAGTTTCTTCCACCAAGTCAGCCAATTTCAATCCCCTTAACAAGACCTGTGGCTGCCCTTCCTTCTGAAGACAGCAACTCTGGCTGTCGCCTGGATTATTCCCACAGGGACTTTAACTTCATCCCCAAACAAGAGGCACAGGCAAAACCTGCCTCTGCTCACCTCCATCACAGGGATTTCAACATGAACAAACTCCCCAGCCTGAAGCACCTTCTGTTTAGGATAGATAAGACAAGTACAGGAGTAACAACAGCAGGAAACAAAGCCAGCTAAAAGCCAGGAGGGAGGTGACAAGGACAATGCACCCGAGAGTCAGAAGGGGACAGAGTCTACCAGTTGTCAGGAATAGATGCCTCAGGTCACAAGAAATTAGAGGGACGTGAAGCTGCAAAGGTTAGGAATATTTCACCAGGCAGAGTTTGGAGGAGGGGGCTCATTCTGGAAAGAGGTAACCACTTAAGTAAACATATGAGTTAGGAACATAACATGGCCTATCCTGATAATATCAAGCAATTGGATGTGGCTGAAGTGTGGGGACCTGGTAGGATGGGCCATCCAGGGAGGAGTTTGGTGCCTGATGGAGGTGTAAGAGCTTAATGCAGCAGAGGAGAGCCCCCAAAGGTTTCTGACCAGGAGGAAGTGTGAACTGAAGTGAACTTTACAAAAGCAGCCTTTACAAAAGAGGTGTGGGCCCTCCTCCCTCTTCACTCAGAATTGCCTCAGACTAGGCCCCGGAGCCGCAGGGAAGTTCTGGGAATCAGCAAAACCCATACAAATGGAGCACAGCCTCACATCCCCAAAGAGTTGCAAGATGTTGGAAAGTTCTTGGCTTTAGTTCCTTCGTCATCTATGGAAATGAGAGAAATTATCAGGCAGAAATGCAGGAGAAGGGCCGGGTATGGTGGCTAGGCTCACGCCTGTAATCCCAACGGTTTGGGAGGCGGAAGGAGACGGATCGCTTGAGCCCAGGAATTCAAGACCAGCCTGAGTAACATGGCAAAAACCCATCTCTACAGAAATAAATAAATAAATAACTAAATAAAATTGAAGAGAAGAAACTTTAAGGTCCTCCTTTGGCTCAGCCTCACTAGATAAATCCTAAACAGACTCCTGCCTGGACCCAGGGTTTCCCTCACTATCCACTCTGGCAATGGGGAACTCACTCTGACTCAAAAAGCGGCACCAAAACAAAGAGCTGCTGCATTTTGTCAAGCTAAATCATAACATTCCGTCTGGAGCAGTGTGCTGGATGGGCTACGAGACTGTACAGGTGGCTCTCTTAATACCTCCTTTTCTAGCATGACAGTTTTGTTTTGGGTGTGAACGAACAGGGAAGCTACGATCTCCTCCCTCTGTTCTTCCTATGCCTCTCAAGCTCCTGTGACTTATCTCTGCTATGACTGGAGGAGCAGTTCTGGGAGTCCCTTGTACCTAAAAAACCACAGGCTGCAGCCCCTAAGGACAGAGGGCAGGCTCACCCTTCAGACCCACAACAGCTGTAGCATTCAGAAGATAGGCTCCCAAATAGCAACGCACAACAAAAATGGATAAGCAGAGAGCAAAGGTACCTGTTTAAAGGAGAAAGGGAGCTGACGGGTGGGTGAAGACAGAGAAGCAGGGGACCCAGAATCAAGTAGAATCAGGTCCTTCCAATTCCCACTTCTCCATTCAGTTGCCAACCACTAATAAGACACTCCCTGGGGCTGGGTGCGATGCTCACGTCTGTAATCCCAGCACTCTGGGAGGCTGAGGTGGGCAGATCACCCAAGGTTAGGAGTTCAAGACCAGCCTAGCCAAGATGGGGAAACCCCGTCTCTAATAAAAATACAAAAATTAGCCAGGCATGGTGGCAGGTACCTATAATCCCAGCTACTCAGAAGGCTGTAGCAAGAGAATCGCTTGAACCCAGGAGGCAGAGGCTGCAGTGAGCTGAGATCGCACCACTGCACTCCAGCCTGGGCAACAAAGTTGAGACTCTGTCTCAAAAAAAAAAAAAAAAAAGGCCATCCCTGGAAAGCAGTTCTGTGAGCAGAAGTTCCCTGACATGTGTGATAGTCATGCTGGGGAGGGTGGGGTTAAAGGACCGTAGCCTTTCCACGTGACACTGTGCTAGACAGGAGAGGCACCTGGTGACCACTGCCATCGTCAGCCACACTCGCCGACTGCCTGCCCTGTGCCCAGGCCTGGTCTCATCAAGACCTGACGGCTCTTCAGAAAGAAACAAGGGAAAACTACAAAATCTGCTTTCTCACCCACAAATGTCATTCATACATGCGGCCTCCTCACCAGAAAACAAGTGCTCCCTGAGCAGGCTGCTTCCCTCATTCCACTTTCAAACATTCCTCCAAGGCCTCCTCTCAAGCTGTGCCCAC
>NW_022319243.1:0-1933 GCF_002776525.5 Piliocolobus tephrosceles
TAGTAGAGACGGGGGTTTCACCGTGTTAGCCAGGATGGTCTCGATCGACCTCGTGATCCGCCCGTCTCGGCCTCCCAAAGTGCTGGGATTACAGGCTTGAGCCACCGCGCCCGGCCGTGAGAAATGCTTTCAATTTTCCATCTGCCACACAGAAAAGGTGTGGAGCGGGGAATTTGCAAAGGGAGTAGCTTCCAATCCTTTTGTTATTTAGGTGTGGAAAGTCGGGGTTTTCCTTTTGACTTAGTTCTAGGAAGCCAGCGTGAATTGGCCTTAGGTTCCCTGCCTCCAGACCCTATTCTCCTGCCTCATATGCATAGAAAAAAAAAAACTGAAGGCTTACACCAAAATGGCGGCTATATCTTTTTTTTTTTTTTTCTTAGACGGCGTTTCGCTTTTGCCACCCAGGCTGGAGTGTAACGGCGTGATCTCGGCTCTCCGCAACCTCTGCCTCCCGGGTTCAAGCGATTCTCCTGCCTCAGCCTCCCAAGTAGCTGGGATTACAGGCATGTGCCACCATACCTGGCTAATTTTGTATTTTTAGTAGAGACGAGGTTTCTCCATGTTGGTCAGGCTGGTGTGGAACTCTGGACCTCAGGTGATCCACCCTCCTTGGCCTCCCAAAGTGCTGGGATTACAGACGTGAGCCACCCGCGCCTGGCTATCTTTTTTTTTTTTTTTTTAACTATTTGTGGTTATGTTTTTGGGAATTTCCGTGCTTAATATAGTAAGAAAAAATAAGAAAAATCGGTAATAATTTACATTTCCTTTCCTCAGACCTGGAAGCAGGCATTTCTTCAAGGAATCTTGATTCCTTTTGATGGGAAAAGGTATTTACTCTTCAAGAATTGTCAGCCTGGCACAGTGGCTCATGCCTGTAATCCCAACACTTTGGGATGCCAAGGCAGGCGGATCACCTGATGTCAGGAGTTCAAGACCAGCTTGAACAACATGGTGAAACCCCATCTCTACTAAAAATACAAAATTAGCCAACTGTGGTGGTGGTGCATGCCTGTAATCCCAGCTACTTGGGAGGCTGAGGCAGGAGAATTGCTTGACCCCAGGAGGCAGAGATTACAGTGAGCCAAGATTGGGCCATTGCACTCCAGCCTGGGCAGCAAGAGTGAAACTCCATCTCAAAAAAAAAAAAAAAAAAAAAAGAATTATCCTGCAGGCTGGGTGCAGTGGCTCACACCTGTAATCCCAGCACTTTGGAAGGCCAAGGAGGGAGGATCACTTGTGGTCAGGAGTTCCCAGCCAGCTTGACCAACATGGTGAAACCTCGTCTCTTCTAAAACTGAATGAACTTTTGTTGTGGCTTTTTTACTCCAGTAGTTCAGTGGGCAGGAGTGTTAACAGTTCTTTTACTCCCACCACCTGCAGCTCAGAGAACAGGAGCGTTGCAGCTCTTTTGTTCCTGCTGTTTGGTGAGTTCTGGTTTCTTGTCCCCCAACCAAAAGGAATAAGGTACTTGGACACCAGAGAGGGATAAGACAGAGTAGAATTTATTGCGCATAAGAAAAGCTGCTGACAGTGAGAAAGGGTCTGATAGAGATAGTCTTCTGTGAGGCTAAGTCAGGGGTTTCTATAGGCTTGGAATGGGGGAGTGCGTGCTGATTTGTTTATGGGTAAACTTGGAAAAGGCACCATTTGATTGGTTAAAAAGCATCATTCAGAAAGAACCAATCGAGGAAGAGTGGGTAAAATGGGCACAGAAATTCTCACTCTGGTCCGTGAATTCTATCCAAAACTGGTAGCTCAGTTTTCAGGCTTTAGACTGTCCTTGGCTTGAAAGTTGAGTTTCATCAGGGACCCATACCTGTCTGCCTAGGAATCTGTCTGTTTTCTGTCACTATCACTTTGACAATAACAGAAACTGGTACTTGGAGTCATCCTAAGAAACAGAATCTGAAATATAAAGTGTTGAGTTTGGTTT
>NW_022319244.1:0-6474 GCF_002776525.5 Piliocolobus tephrosceles
GTGGGCACAGCTTGAGAGGAGGCCTTGGAGGAATGTTTGAAAGTGGAATGAGGGAAGCAGCCTGCTCAGGGAGCACTTGTTTTCTGGTGAGGAGGCCGCATGTATGAATGACATTTGTGGGTGAGAAAGCAGATTTTGTAGTTTTCCCTTGTTTCTTTCTGAAGAGCCGTCAGGTCTTGATGAGACCAGGCCTGGGCACAGGGCAGGCAGTCGGCGAGTGTGGCTGACGATGGCAGTGGTCACCAGGTGCCTCTCCTGTCTAGCACAGTGTCACGTGGAAAGGCTACGGTCCTTTAACCCCACCCTCCCCAGCATGACTATCACACATGTCAGGGAACTTCTGCTCACAGAACTGCTTTCCAGGGATGGCCTTTTTTTTTTTTTTTTTTGAGACAGAGTCTCAACTTTGTTGCCCAGGCTGGAGTGCAGTGGTGCGATCTCAGCTCACTGCAGCCTCTGCCTCCTGGGTTCAAGCGATTCTCTTGCTACAGCCTTCTGAGTAGCTGGGATTATAGGTACCTGCCACCATGCCTGGCTAATTTTTGTATTTTTATTAGAGACGGGGTTTCCCCATCTTGGCTAGGCTGGTCTTGAACTCCTAACCTTGGGTGATCTGCCCACCTCAGCCTCCCAGAGTGCTGGGATTACAGACGTGAGCATCGCACCCAGCCCCAGGGAGTGTCTTATTAGTGGTTGGCAACTGAATGGAGAAGTGGGAATTGGAAGGACCTGATTCTACTTGATTCTGGGTCCCCTGCTTCTCTGTCTTCACCCACCCGTCAGCTCCCTTTCTCCTTTAAACAGGTACCTTTGCTCTCTGCTTATCCATTTTTGTTGTGCGTTGCTATTTGGGAGCCTATCTTCTGAATGCTACAGCTGTTGTGGGTCTGAAGGGTGAGCCTGCCCTCTGTCCTTAGGGGCTGCAGCCTGTGGTTTTTTAGGTACAAGGGACTCCCAGAACTGCTCCTCCAGTCATAGCAGAGATAAGTCACAGGAGCTTGAGAGGCATAGGAAGAACAGAGGGAGGAGATCGTAGCTTCCCTGTTCGTTCACACCCAAAACAAAACTGTCATGCTAGAAAAGGAGGTATTAAGAGAGCCACCTGTACAGTCTCGTAGCCCATCCAGCACACTGCTCCAGACGGAATGTTATGATTTAGCTTGACAAAATGCAGCAGCTCTTTGTTTTGGTGCCGCTTTTTGAGTCAGAGTGAGTTCCCCATTGCCAGAGTGGATAGTGAGGGAAACCCTGGGTCCAGGCAGGAGTCTGTTTAGGATTTATCTAGTGAGGCTGAGCCAAAGGAGGACCTTAAAGTTTCTTCTCTTCAATTTTATTTAGTTATTTATTTATTTATTTCTGTAGAGATGGGTTTTTGCCATGTTACTCAGGCTGGTCTTGAATTCCTGGGCTCAAGCGATCCGTCTCCTTCCGCCTCCCAAACCGTTGGGATTACAGGCGTGAGCCTAGCCACCATACCCGGCCCTTCTCCTGCATTTCTGCCTGATAATTTCTCTCATTTCCATAGATGACGAAGGAACTAAAGCCAAGAACTTTCCAACATCTTGCAACTCTTTGGGGATGTGAGGCTGTGCTCCATTTGTATGGGTTTTGCTGATTCCCAGAACTTCCCTGCGGCTCCGGGGCCTAGTCTGAGGCAATTCTGAGTGAAGAGGGAGGAGGGCCCACACCTCTTTTGTAAAGGCTGCTTTTGTAAAGTTCACTTCAGTTCACACTTCCTCCTGGTCAGAAACCTTTGGGGGCTCTCCTCTGCTGCATTAAGCTCTTACACCTCCATCAGGCACCAAACTCCTCCCTGGATGGCCCATCCTACCAGGTCCCCACACTTCAGCCACATCCAATTGCTTGATATTATCAGGATAGGCCATGTTATGTTCCTAACTCATATGTTTACTTAAGTGGTTACCTCTTTCCAGAATGAGCCCCCTCCTCCAAACTCTGCCTGGTGAAATATTCCTAACCTTTGCAGCTTCACGTCCCTCTAATTTCTTGTGACCTGAGGCATCTATTCCTGACAACTGGTAGACTCTGTCCCCTTCTGACTCTCGGGTGCATTGTCCTTGTCACCTCCCTCCTGGCTTTTAGCTGGCTTTGTTTCCTGCTGTTGTTACTCCTGTACTTGTCTTATCTATCCTAAACAGAAGGTGCTTCAGGCTGGGGAGTTTGTTCATGTTGAAATCCCTGTGATGGAGGTGAGCAGAGGCAGGTTTTGCCTGTGCCTCTTGTTTGGGGATGAAGTTAAAGTCCCTGTGGGAATAATCCAGGCGACAGCCAGAGTTGCTGTCTTCAGAAGGAAGGGCAGCCACAGGTCTTGTTAAGGGGATTGAAATTGGCTGACTTGGTGGAAGAAACTTGCCTGCTTTGTTTAAAAACCACATATAACTGGGTGTAGTTGTTCACACACTGTAATCCCAGTGCTTTGGGAGGCTGAGGCAGGAGGATCACTTGAGGCCAGGGGTTTGAGACTAGCCTGGGCAACAAAGTGAGACCCATTTCTACAAAGTATTTTAAAAATTAGCCTAGTGTGGTGGCGTGCATCTGCAGCCCTAGCTACTGAGGAGGCTGAGGCGGGAGAATTGCTTGAGCCCAGGAGTTTGAGGCTGCAGTGAGCTATGATTGCACCACTGCACTCCAGTCTAAGTGGCCAATGAGACCCTGTCTCTTAAAAATAAAAAGAAAAATAAAAATCACACATATTGTGGGGCGACTTACTTGGAGACGAACTTTCAGCAGAGAGCACACCTGCTATCCTTGCCCGGGGTGTGAAGCTCAACCCTGAGAGTCTCTAGACAGCGATAACTCAGCCTCTGTCCCCGTCTGGGATGTTGGCAGGAATGGTCAGATTTGCCAGGCGTTGTTTGGAGCTCTTCCCAGCCCGGAATCCTGCATGTGTAGATTTTGGTACACTGGGTCCCCCACTTGGTACTACTATGTAGAAACCCCAGTCAGCACTGTTTTGCGGGAGCAGGCTTCCCTCTTGTGATCCCCTTGGCCTTGGCCTTCCCCTGGGTCACACCCTCAGTGGCACTTCCCCACCCCACACGCCTGCTCCTGTGGTTTAGGTCTCCACTTCCAACCTCAGGAGACCTGGTCCTCAGACGCCTCCCAGACAGCTTCCCCATTTTATCCAATAGACACTCAAAGGGTAAAATTCACAGTCTTCCCCGAGACTCTCTTCTCCAGTCTTCCCTGTCTTAGTCCCCACCTGGCTGCCATTCTAGACTGTTTTCTCTCCTGCGTCAGGTCCTGCCCTTGACCTCCTGACCCCTTCTGGACTCTGCCCTCACTGGCATCCATCCTGCTGCTGTCCTTGGTCCTCCTCACCTGCCACAGTCATCTCTGGGGATCACTTTCCCTCCCTGGCCAGTGGCCACACTGACTTTTATGAACCCAGTTCAGATCTTGTCTGTCACGATTGTCCTCAGGGTGATGTGTGTCTCCTTAACATGGTGCCTGAGACCTTGCTCATCTCCACTGCCCGCCCCACAGTGTGAGACCCTCACTGGAACATTCTCTGTGACTTCTGCCCTTCCCTCCTCCTGGGAAAACCAGTCTCCATCAGATAGGCTCTTCTCTAGAAAACATTCCTGATCTCTGAGATTTGGTTCCACTTTTGTGCTTCTGCACCTACCATCACACACCTGGATCGTATCATTTGTCACATTAGATGATTTTTTTGTTTTGTTTTGTTTTGTTTCAGGACAAGGGTATTTCTTACTCATCTTTATATCCTCCGAGCCCAGCATGATCTTTGGTGCATAACAGATGCACCACAGATGTTTGCTGATGGAACGAATGAATGAGCACACTGACAGTTTGGAGCTGCCCTGACTTTCATGGCTGTGGGTTTTGCCCCTGGGATGTGAGTAAACTCAGGCCAGCCCCAGGCAAGGCCACTGCTGCTTCCATGGCAGCTTTCAAGGCCTTTTGTTCTATGGCAGTCGTTTGATTGACAGGCATCTCTTGGAAGCTTGTGGGGCAGGACTTGTGTCCAGGTCTCCAGGTCACCTCCAGCCACCCCCGGAGCCCTCCACTGCCTTTGTCTCACAGGAAAGTGGAACAAGGTCCTTGTGCTCCTTTTTCCAGGTACTTCCGGAGGCAGGGCTATGCTCACATTCATGGCCTCTGACAGCGAGGAAGAAGTGTGTGATGAGCGGACATCCCTAATGTCGGCCGAGAGCCCCACACCACGCTCCTGCCAGGAGGGCAGGCAGGGTCCAGAGGACGGAGAGAACACTGCCCAGTGGGTAGGTCCCACCAGCAGCTGGGGGCCTTGAAACAGGTCCCTGGGGCTCCTGTACCTTACAGATGAAGACCAGACATTCATTCCCTGATGCAGGAGGGAGAAGGGAAGTAATGATGAGGATTGGCCAAAAGGGTGGGTGGCTGGCCATGGTAGACCTTCCGTCTGCAGGGCTTCATAGGACTCTGCACATTCACAGCCGGAGATGGACTTGGCAGTGGGCTGAAGGATGCTGTCCACTCTGCCCCCTTAGGTTTACCTTTCTCATGCAGGTCACTGTTTCCACTGTAGTAGGAGAGTTTATTTGGATGCCTGGGTGCTAGGACAGGTAATGCGGGAGCTTAGGATGGTAGTGGGGGAAGCATTTTTTGGCAGATGGCCAGACATGGTAACTGTGAGAGGAGTCTGCCTGATGCACAGTTGACTTTTGAGCTGGGGATATTTGGGCTGCCCTGTGATCATCCGGCCCCCAGAGGAGGAGATTAACGTTAGAAAGAGTAGGATGTCCTTGGGAGAGCCACTTAGTTTTGCCCTTTCTCTCCCGATCAGGGCAAAACATCTGAATTTGCCTGAATCCTGTTCTCTGTTTTGCCCAGTGTAGAATTAAAAAAATGTCTCTGTGTGGGCTATTTTCTTGCAGCCAGTCTTAATCCCTCTTGCTGAAACTTGAGCTCACTTCTTCATGTTCTCCTTGAGAACAGAACCATCGTCCCTAAGCTCTGAGTGAAATCACACCAGCTCAAGGCCACTGCTCGGCCACTCCTCAGCCTTTTCTTGTTAGTTTGTTATCTCTGGGAAGTTTTGTACATTTTAGTCGTTTCAGTTTCTGTTCATGAATAGTCTTCCTTTCCTTTCTTGGCTGAATGTCTAGATTGGGACTCTCTCTGCAGAGAACCGGTACTGAAGCAACTGTCATTTTTGGTTTTTGTTTCATTTGGCTTTTTCTTTAGCTGTTCACCTCATTAGCAAGGCAGCCCATGACCCTGACTTGCCACAGTTCTCACAGATCGGTTTGTGCCAGTGTCTGGCAGGTGTCCTGCCCTCCCTCGCTACCTCCTCATTTGTGCCTGTCCACCTTACCAGAGCCTGTGTCTTCTCAGATGCTTAATGACCGTTTAGCCTCTCTAGTTCAGAGCTGCAAATTTACATGCTTGGTTCTGTGGGGCAGAAAATTCAAAGCAATTTCTTCCTCTGCAAATTCCCAGTGTCTTAGTCACACTCAAAGAGAGTGTCCCTGTGCACTGACTCCTCTAGCTAGTGATTTGTCAATCAAAAATGTTTAGTCTCTGTTTTCCTTCTATCTCCTGGCCTGTCTCCTCCCATATCAGCATGGCCACGTGAACAGAATTGAGTGACCTCCTGAGTCCCTGTATTATGAAGGGGAAAGATCTTTTGATGTGTTCCAAATTCATTAACCTTTTAAGTCTTGGGCCTGCAGACCATAGCAGCCTGCCTTCCTTCATTTGTGGTGCCTCATCCAGCTCCAAATCTTCTCTACTGTTGTCCTCATAAACTTTTCATATGCCCTAGCAGCTCATAGACTGCTCCTTATATCTGGAAAGCAACTTTCAGACTTCTCATTTTTGGTTCCAAAAATCCATGCATTACACAGATAGGCTGCCATAGGGGACATTCCGTGGCCCTCACGATGTGGTTTCCCACAGAGAAGCCAGGAGAACGAGGAGGATGGTGAGGAGGACCCTGACCGCTACGTCTGTAGTGGGGTTCCCGAGCGGCCGCCAGGCCTGGAGGAAGAGCTGACCCTCAAGTACGGGGCAAAGCACGTGATCATGCTGTTTGTGCCGGTCACTCTGTGCATGATCGTGGTGGTAGCCACCATCAAGTCTGTGCGCTTCTACACGGAGAAGAATGGACAGCTGTGAGTTGGGGGCTTGAGGGGCACAGGGTGGGGTGAGGGCTGAGTTGTCGGGGGGCAGCAGCCTGTGTTGGTCACTGCACCTACAGCTCCACACCAGCAGTGGTAAAGAGCAGGGATGAAGAACCGCCCGGGTTCATGGCCTGGCTCACTGCCTCCTGGATTGTGACCTACTTGGGCATGCTGTTAATGTCCCTATGCCTCAGTTTGGTTGTCTGTATAATGGGTTAATAACACAGTTACTGGGAGAATTAAGTGAGTTAATACGAGTGAAACGCTTCGAAGAGTGGCTGCTGCAGGTGAGTGCTCAAGCAAGCTGGATCCTGCTGCAGAAATC
>NW_022319245.1:0-6474 GCF_002776525.5 Piliocolobus tephrosceles
GTGGGCACAGCTTGAGAGGAGGCCTTGGAGGAATGTTTGAAAGTGGAATGAGGGAAGCAGCCTGCTCAGGGAGCACTTGTTTTCTGGTGAGGAGGCCGCATGTATGAATGACATTTGTGGGTGAGAAAGCAGATTTTGTAGTTTTCCCTTGTTTCTTTCTGAAGAGCCGTCAGGTCTTGATGAGACCAGGCCTGGGCACAGGGCAGGCAGTCGGCGAGTGTGGCTGACGATGGCAGTGGTCACCAGGTGCCTCTCCTGTCTAGCACAGTGTCACGTGGAAAGGCTACGGTCCTTTAACCCCACCCTCCCCAGCATGACTATCACACATGTCAGGGAACTTCTGCTCACAGAACTGCTTTCCAGGGATGGCCTTTTTTTTTTTTTTTTTTGAGACAGAGTCTCAACTTTGTTGCCCAGGCTGGAGTGCAGTGGTGCGATCTCAGCTCACTGCAGCCTCTGCCTCCTGGGTTCAAGCGATTCTCTTGCTACAGCCTTCTGAGTAGCTGGGATTATAGGTACCTGCCACCATGCCTGGCTAATTTTTGTATTTTTATTAGAGACGGGGTTTCCCCATCTTGGCTAGGCTGGTCTTGAACTCCTAACCTTGGGTGATCTGCCCACCTCAGCCTCCCAGAGTGCTGGGATTACAGACGTGAGCATCGCACCCAGCCCCAGGGAGTGTCTTATTAGTGGTTGGCAACTGAATGGAGAAGTGGGAATTGGAAGGACCTGATTCTACTTGATTCTGGGTCCCCTGCTTCTCTGTCTTCACCCACCCGTCAGCTCCCTTTCTCCTTTAAACAGGTACCTTTGCTCTCTGCTTATCCATTTTTGTTGTGCGTTGCTATTTGGGAGCCTATCTTCTGAATGCTACAGCTGTTGTGGGTCTGAAGGGTGAGCCTGCCCTCTGTCCTTAGGGGCTGCAGCCTGTGGTTTTTTAGGTACAAGGGACTCCCAGAACTGCTCCTCCAGTCATAGCAGAGATAAGTCACAGGAGCTTGAGAGGCATAGGAAGAACAGAGGGAGGAGATCGTAGCTTCCCTGTTCGTTCACACCCAAAACAAAACTGTCATGCTAGAAAAGGAGGTATTAAGAGAGCCACCTGTACAGTCTCGTAGCCCATCCAGCACACTGCTCCAGACGGAATGTTATGATTTAGCTTGACAAAATGCAGCAGCTCTTTGTTTTGGTGCCGCTTTTTGAGTCAGAGTGAGTTCCCCATTGCCAGAGTGGATAGTGAGGGAAACCCTGGGTCCAGGCAGGAGTCTGTTTAGGATTTATCTAGTGAGGCTGAGCCAAAGGAGGACCTTAAAGTTTCTTCTCTTCAATTTTATTTAGTTATTTATTTATTTATTTCTGTAGAGATGGGTTTTTGCCATGTTACTCAGGCTGGTCTTGAATTCCTGGGCTCAAGCGATCCGTCTCCTTCCGCCTCCCAAACCGTTGGGATTACAGGCGTGAGCCTAGCCACCATACCCGGCCCTTCTCCTGCATTTCTGCCTGATAATTTCTCTCATTTCCATAGATGACGAAGGAACTAAAGCCAAGAACTTTCCAACATCTTGCAACTCTTTGGGGATGTGAGGCTGTGCTCCATTTGTATGGGTTTTGCTGATTCCCAGAACTTCCCTGCGGCTCCGGGGCCTAGTCTGAGGCAATTCTGAGTGAAGAGGGAGGAGGGCCCACACCTCTTTTGTAAAGGCTGCTTTTGTAAAGTTCACTTCAGTTCACACTTCCTCCTGGTCAGAAACCTTTGGGGGCTCTCCTCTGCTGCATTAAGCTCTTACACCTCCATCAGGCACCAAACTCCTCCCTGGATGGCCCATCCTACCAGGTCCCCACACTTCAGCCACATCCAATTGCTTGATATTATCAGGATAGGCCATGTTATGTTCCTAACTCATATGTTTACTTAAGTGGTTACCTCTTTCCAGAATGAGCCCCCTCCTCCAAACTCTGCCTGGTGAAATATTCCTAACCTTTGCAGCTTCACGTCCCTCTAATTTCTTGTGACCTGAGGCATCTATTCCTGACAACTGGTAGACTCTGTCCCCTTCTGACTCTCGGGTGCATTGTCCTTGTCACCTCCCTCCTGGCTTTTAGCTGGCTTTGTTTCCTGCTGTTGTTACTCCTGTACTTGTCTTATCTATCCTAAACAGAAGGTGCTTCAGGCTGGGGAGTTTGTTCATGTTGAAATCCCTGTGATGGAGGTGAGCAGAGGCAGGTTTTGCCTGTGCCTCTTGTTTGGGGATGAAGTTAAAGTCCCTGTGGGAATAATCCAGGCGACAGCCAGAGTTGCTGTCTTCAGAAGGAAGGGCAGCCACAGGTCTTGTTAAGGGGATTGAAATTGGCTGACTTGGTGGAAGAAACTTGCCTGCTTTGTTTAAAAACCACATATAACTGGGTGTAGTTGTTCACACACTGTAATCCCAGTGCTTTGGGAGGCTGAGGCAGGAGGATCACTTGAGGCCAGGGGTTTGAGACTAGCCTGGGCAACAAAGTGAGACCCATTTCTACAAAGTATTTTAAAAATTAGCCTAGTGTGGTGGCGTGCATCTGCAGCCCTAGCTACTGAGGAGGCTGAGGCGGGAGAATTGCTTGAGCCCAGGAGTTTGAGGCTGCAGTGAGCTATGATTGCACCACTGCACTCCAGTCTAAGTGGCCAATGAGACCCTGTCTCTTAAAAATAAAAAGAAAAATAAAAATCACACATATTGTGGGGCGACTTACTTGGAGACGAACTTTCAGCAGAGAGCACACCTGCTATCCTTGCCCGGGGTGTGAAGCTCAACCCTGAGAGTCTCTAGACAGCGATAACTCAGCCTCTGTCCCCGTCTGGGATGTTGGCAGGAATGGTCAGATTTGCCAGGCGTTGTTTGGAGCTCTTCCCAGCCCGGAATCCTGCATGTGTAGATTTTGGTACACTGGGTCCCCCACTTGGTACTACTATGTAGAAACCCCAGTCAGCACTGTTTTGCGGGAGCAGGCTTCCCTCTTGTGATCCCCTTGGCCTTGGCCTTCCCCTGGGTCACACCCTCAGTGGCACTTCCCCACCCCACACGCCTGCTCCTGTGGTTTAGGTCTCCACTTCCAACCTCAGGAGACCTGGTCCTCAGACGCCTCCCAGACAGCTTCCCCATTTTATCCAATAGACACTCAAAGGGTAAAATTCACAGTCTTCCCCGAGACTCTCTTCTCCAGTCTTCCCTGTCTTAGTCCCCACCTGGCTGCCATTCTAGACTGTTTTCTCTCCTGCGTCAGGTCCTGCCCTTGACCTCCTGACCCCTTCTGGACTCTGCCCTCACTGGCATCCATCCTGCTGCTGTCCTTGGTCCTCCTCACCTGCCACAGTCATCTCTGGGGATCACTTTCCCTCCCTGGCCAGTGGCCACACTGACTTTTATGAACCCAGTTCAGATCTTGTCTGTCACGATTGTCCTCAGGGTGATGTGTGTCTCCTTAACATGGTGCCTGAGACCTTGCTCATCTCCACTGCCCGCCCCACAGTGTGAGACCCTCACTGGAACATTCTCTGTGACTTCTGCCCTTCCCTCCTCCTGGGAAAACCAGTCTCCATCAGATAGGCTCTTCTCTAGAAAACATTCCTGATCTCTGAGATTTGGTTCCACTTTTGTGCTTCTGCACCTACCATCACACACCTGGATCGTATCATTTGTCACATTAGATGATTTTTTTGTTTTGTTTTGTTTTGTTTCAGGACAAGGGTATTTCTTACTCATCTTTATATCCTCCGAGCCCAGCATGATCTTTGGTGCATAACAGATGCACCACAGATGTTTGCTGATGGAACGAATGAATGAGCACACTGACAGTTTGGAGCTGCCCTGACTTTCATGGCTGTGGGTTTTGCCCCTGGGATGTGAGTAAACTCAGGCCAGCCCCAGGCAAGGCCACTGCTGCTTCCATGGCAGCTTTCAAGGCCTTTTGTTCTATGGCAGTCGTTTGATTGACAGGCATCTCTTGGAAGCTTGTGGGGCAGGACTTGTGTCCAGGTCTCCAGGTCACCTCCAGCCACCCCCGGAGCCCTCCACTGCCTTTGTCTCACAGGAAAGTGGAACAAGGTCCTTGTGCTCCTTTTTCCAGGTACTTCCGGAGGCAGGGCTATGCTCACATTCATGGCCTCTGACAGCGAGGAAGAAGTGTGTGATGAGCGGACATCCCTAATGTCGGCCGAGAGCCCCACACCACGCTCCTGCCAGGAGGGCAGGCAGGGTCCAGAGGACGGAGAGAACACTGCCCAGTGGGTAGGTCCCACCAGCAGCTGGGGGCCTTGAAACAGGTCCCTGGGGCTCCTGTACCTTACAGATGAAGACCAGACATTCATTCCCTGATGCAGGAGGGAGAAGGGAAGTAATGATGAGGATTGGCCAAAAGGGTGGGTGGCTGGCCATGGTAGACCTTCCGTCTGCAGGGCTTCATAGGACTCTGCACATTCACAGCCGGAGATGGACTTGGCAGTGGGCTGAAGGATGCTGTCCACTCTGCCCCCTTAGGTTTACCTTTCTCATGCAGGTCACTGTTTCCACTGTAGTAGGAGAGTTTATTTGGATGCCTGGGTGCTAGGACAGGTAATGCGGGAGCTTAGGATGGTAGTGGGGGAAGCATTTTTTGGCAGATGGCCAGACATGGTAACTGTGAGAGGAGTCTGCCTGATGCACAGTTGACTTTTGAGCTGGGGATATTTGGGCTGCCCTGTGATCATCCGGCCCCCAGAGGAGGAGATTAACGTTAGAAAGAGTAGGATGTCCTTGGGAGAGCCACTTAGTTTTGCCCTTTCTCTCCCGATCAGGGCAAAACATCTGAATTTGCCTGAATCCTGTTCTCTGTTTTGCCCAGTGTAGAATTAAAAAAATGTCTCTGTGTGGGCTATTTTCTTGCAGCCAGTCTTAATCCCTCTTGCTGAAACTTGAGCTCACTTCTTCATGTTCTCCTTGAGAACAGAACCATCGTCCCTAAGCTCTGAGTGAAATCACACCAGCTCAAGGCCACTGCTCGGCCACTCCTCAGCCTTTTCTTGTTAGTTTGTTATCTCTGGGAAGTTTTGTACATTTTAGTCGTTTCAGTTTCTGTTCATGAATAGTCTTCCTTTCCTTTCTTGGCTGAATGTCTAGATTGGGACTCTCTCTGCAGAGAACCGGTACTGAAGCAACTGTCATTTTTGGTTTTTGTTTCATTTGGCTTTTTCTTTAGCTGTTCACCTCATTAGCAAGGCAGCCCATGACCCTGACTTGCCACAGTTCTCACAGATCGGTTTGTGCCAGTGTCTGGCAGGTGTCCTGCCCTCCCTCGCTACCTCCTCATTTGTGCCTGTCCACCTTACCAGAGCCTGTGTCTTCTCAGATGCTTAATGACCGTTTAGCCTCTCTAGTTCAGAGCTGCAAATTTACATGCTTGGTTCTGTGGGGCAGAAAATTCAAAGCAATTTCTTCCTCTGCAAATTCCCAGTGTCTTAGTCACACTCAAAGAGAGTGTCCCTGTGCACTGACTCCTCTAGCTAGTGATTTGTCAATCAAAAATGTTTAGTCTCTGTTTTCCTTCTATCTCCTGGCCTGTCTCCTCCCATATCAGCATGGCCACGTGAACAGAATTGAGTGACCTCCTGAGTCCCTGTATTACGAAGGGGAAAGATCTTTTGATGTGTTCCAAATTCATTAACCTTTTAAGTCTTGGGCCTGCAGACCATAGCAGCCTGCCTTCCTTCATTTGTGGTGCCTCATCCAGCTCCAAATCTTCTCTACTGTTGTCCTCATAAACTTTTCATATGCCCTAGCAGCTCATAGACTGCTCCTTATATCTGGAAAGCAACTTTCAGACTTCTCATTTTTGGTTCCAAAAATCCATGCATTACACAGATAGGCTGCCATAGGGGACATTCCGTGGCCCTCACGATGTGGTTTCCCACAGAGAAGCCAGGAGAACGAGGAGGATGGTGAGGAGGACCCTGACCGCTACGTCTGTAGTGGGGTTCCCGAGCGGCCGCCAGGCCTGGAGGAAGAGCTGACCCTCAAGTACGGGGCAAAGCACGTGATCATGCTGTTTGTGCCGGTCACTCTGTGCATGATCGTGGTGGTAGCCACCATCAAGTCTGTGCGCTTCTACACGGAGAAGAATGGACAGCTGTGAGTTGGGGGCTTGAGGGGCACAGGGTGGGGTGAGGGCTGAGTTGTCGGGGGGCAGCAGCCTGTGTTGGTCACTGCACCTACAGCTCCACACCAGCAGTGGTAAAGAGCAGGGATGAAGAACCGCCCGGGTTCATGGCCTGGCTCACTGCCTCCTGGATTGTGACCTACTTGGGCATGCTGTTAATGTCCCTATGCCTCAGTTTGGTTGTCTGTATAATGGGTTAATAACACAGTTACTGGGAGAATTAAGTGAGTTAATACGAGTGAAACGCTTCGAAGAGTGTCTGCTGCAGGTGAGTGCTCAAGCAAGCTGGATCCTGCTGCAGAAATC
>NW_022319246.1:0-1271 GCF_002776525.5 Piliocolobus tephrosceles
AGAAGAACCCGGAAGTGCACCATCTTGCCTCCATTCGTCCAAACAGTCCAACCTTTTATTGATAATAGTGATAAAGGGGTGCCGTGGTCTGTCTGGCTACTTCCTGCTGTTAAGGGGCGTTGTTAAAGTCGGAGCCTATGGTTGGTATTTGGACGCACGGATGAAAAATAAAAAAAGGCACAGTATTAGTATAAGAATAAGAAATGGAAGCATTTGTTGGAATATGGGCAAAACCCAGAAGGAAGGTCCCAGCAAGGTTGAGGTATTAAGGTTCTGTATTTCAGCTTGTATTTTATTGAGGGTTTGAATGTTAGTGTCTGCTAGGCTTGACTCGCTAACATAATAGCAGCACTCTTCTCCAGGGAAGAGACAAGTGCCTCCTTTTTCAGCTGTAAGCAAGTCCAGAGCTCGCCTATTTTGGGCAGCTACTTGGGCTATTGAGGTAGTTCGGCGCTGCAGGGAGGCCAGTCCTTCAGCTGATTCCAATAACTAGAGGGAGGAAAACAGCCCGTTTTTGACAAAAGTGGCGTAGTAGCATAGAAAGTTGTTGGAAAAGCTCTGCTACCTCTGCCTGGCTGTATAAAGTTAGACTGGGGACCAAGGACACGGGGACATAGAGGGATCAATTAATGGCTGTATGGTTAAGAGTTTTAGAGAGAGAGACCAGTTGTGTTGAAGGCCATGGGCAAGGGGGGCTGCCACTAGGTGGGGGCCTTCTAAAGCCTCACAGAGGAAGCGGTGGGAGAGATTGGTTATATTCACAGTGTAGGTTAAGTTTGGCCTTTGGCGGATAAGTGTGAGCCATGAGAAGGGGCCTCTATTGTGCGGAGAGAAGTTTGACAGCCTTAAGGAAGACAACTGGCAGAACTATGTACTACTGAGTGTGTTCGGCTGTCTTGTGGCCAAGTTTCAGTGATTAAAAAAATAACTGCCATACAGTAGGCGGACTAGCAAAGGTCTGAGTGTATGAGTGAGACAGCAATATAAATGTAAACTGAGACTACATTTTCAGTGTAGTTGCAGTGTCCCTTGTCACTGAAGATGTTCGATGAAAGTTAGAAGACGGGAGAACCACTGCTCTGGACTATTGTCCAGAGGTAGATATGGATCTGGGGCTATGTATTGAAAGTCTGATAGGTTTATGTAGAGGATGTTGAGAAAGCAAGCTAGGTGCCAGGGGTCGGGGAGCATGAGATAGTCAAGGAAGCTTTGTAAGTTTGAGGCGAGTGGGGGAAAGTTGAACTGATGTCTACTGATTATTCTCGGTGGGG
>NW_022319246.1:1371-5578 GCF_002776525.5 Piliocolobus tephrosceles
GGCCCTTTTTAGCTGGGAAATATGAATCCAATGCGTGTGTCCTAGGAGTTTTGCTGCTGTATGTGTAGACAGGAGGACAATGTATGGACCTTTCCACCTGGGCTGTAAGTCTTTGGCTTGGATATTTTTTATGTATACTTGGTCTCCAGGACTGAGGGAGAGATGTGGGTCGTAGGCGTCTGTTGGAGGAGGGTGTGCTAACTCAGCGTGCTGTCTTAGGAGTTGTCTGAGAAGAGTGAGATATGGGAGGTAGTTCACCAAAGGGGCTGGCAGGGAAGGTATGTGCTGGAGGGTTAGGGGCCGTCCGTAGACTAATTCGAACGGACTGAGGCCTGTTGGGCTTCGAGGTGCTGCCCGCAGCCGGGTCAGGGCTAAGGGAAGGAGGGTTACCCACGACTGCTGGGTTTCGATTGAGAGTTTGGTGAGCTGTTGTTTGATGAGTCCGTTAGCCTTTTCTACCTTACCAGAAGACTGAGGCCTATAAGGGATGTGGAGTTTCCAGGTGATGCGTAGGAGGGATGCCACCTGTTGGACTACCTTAGAGATGAATGCTGGACCATTGTCGGATTGAAGAGTGACCGGGAGACCAAACCTAGGAATAATATGTTCAGTGAGTATAGAGGCAACAATGTTAGCGGTTTCTCCTGTGGTAGGATAGGCCTCTATCCACCCTGAAAAAGTGTCCACAAGGGTTAAGAGGTATTTGAATTTTTTATGTTTTGGCATATGTGTGAAATCAATTTGCCAATCTTCACCTGGTTGGTGTCCTCTGAATTGGTGGCTGGGATGGGGATTACGCAATGCGCCTTGAGGATTTGCCTTTAGACAGGTAGAGCACTGCTGGTTGATTGTCAGTAAGTGTTTTTGTAGTGTTGGACAGTGGAGGAGGGGATTTAGAAAATTGTATAAGGCTTTGGGTCCTATATGTAAAGAGTTATGTATGTCTGTTAGAATGGTATGGAGTTGTGTTTCAGGAATAACTAGTTTGTTATCAATATATATCCAGTAACCTGTAGTTAGTTTGGCTGTTGGATTTTGTAATAGCTTAGCCTTTTCTTCCTGAGTGTAGTTAGGGGCATATTGGGGGGAGAGAAAACAGACAGAAGGAGGCTTAGGGGTGGAAAATCTGGCGGCTGACTTGGCAGTGACGTCAGCGAAATTGTTGCCAGCTGCTACCAGGTCAGATGAAGTTTGGTGCCCTTTACAATGTATAATGGCTACCTTGGAAGGTGCTGACAGTGCATCTAGTAGTTTGAGTATTTGGTTTTTGTTAATAATAGGGGTACCGCCGGTGGTTAAAAACCCTCTCTCTCTCCAGATGACTGAATGGGTGTGTGCGATTAGAAAAGCATATTTAGAATCTGTGTATATGTTTACTGTTTTTCCTTTTGATAGTAGGAGTGCCTTGGTCAGTGCAGTGAGTTCTGCCTGCTGTGATGTGGTCCCTTGTGGTAGGGGTTTTGCCTCTAAAACTGCAGAGGAGGTAACTACTGCATATCCTGCCTGCCTGTTTCCTTGGGGGTTGATAAAGGAGCTGCCATCCACAAATAAGGTTAGTTGTGCATTCTGAAGGGGCTGGTCATGCAAGTGTAGGTGGCTGGGGGGTTGAGCCTCCAGGACCTCAGGACAAGAATGTTTAGTATGGGGTGGTTTAAGAGAGTCTGGCAGTAAAGTGGCTGGATTTAGAGAGGAGCAAACTTCTAAAGTAACAGTGGGGTCTTCTATGAATAAGAGATGAAAAAGTTGGAGCCGGGATGGAGTTAAGTGGCTAATACTTTTATGAGAGAGGAGATCCTAAAGACGGTGTGTGGAGAGGACCGTTAGATTACTGCCTCTAATGAGCTTTTTTGCTTCCTGGGTCAGGCAGGCTGCCGCTGCTAACGCACACAGACAGGGTTGCCAGCCTTGTACAGTTGGGTCTAGCTGTTTGGATAGATAGGCCACAGGACGGTGGGTGTTACTGACAGGCTGGGCTAAGAGACCAACTGCCACTTTCTGCCTTTCATCTGTAAAGAGTTGGAAGGGACGCTAGAAATCAGGCAGTGAGAGAGTGGGTTGTGAGAGAAGGCAAGCTTTTAAGCGGGTGAAATGAGTCGAGATTAATTTGGGGTTGGACAAAGGCCCATGTGGGGTTTCTTTAACTGCGGCGTATAAAGGTTTGGCTAGGATTCCAAAATTGGGGATCCAATGTCTGAAGAAACCTATTAGACCTAGGAAAGATTGAATTTCTTTTGCATCTTGAGGGGGAAGAAGGTTACGTATTAGGGCCATGCGGTCGGTAGTTAGTGACCGGGTTGTTGGGGTGATTTCAATTCCCAAGTATATGACGGTTTGGCAAGAAATTTGGGCCTTGTGTTTAGATACTCTATAACCTAATGAGCTTAAATGGTTGAGGAGAGTTGCAGTGTCTAGAAGAGAGTCTTGTTTGGTAGGGCTACAGATTAGGAGATCATCTACATATTGCAGAACTTTGCTATTAGTGAGAGGGCAGGAGGCAAGGTCTTTCGCTAAGGCCTGACCAAAGAAATGGGGGCTGTCCCGGAACCCTTGTGGGAGGACTGTCCACGTCAGTTGAGTGGAGGTATGTGTGTCTGGGTCCTCCCATGTGAAGGCAAACAGGAACTGGCTGTCTGCGTGTAGGGGTATGGTAAAGAAGGCATCCTTAAGGTCTAGCACAGTAAAATAAGTAGAATTGGTAGGGATATGGGACAGAAGGGTGTAAGGGTTGGGAACTACAGGGTGCGTGGGACGGGTGGCTTCATTGACTAGCCGAAGATCCTGTACTAACCTATACGTTCCATCTGCCTTTTTAACTGGAAGTATTGGAGTGTTACAAGGGGAATGTGTGTGGACAAGGATATGTTGGCTAAGTAGTCGCGTGATAATTGGCTTTAAACCTTGTAGATGTGTCGGAGAGAGAGAGAATTGGGGGCGGTTTGGGAAACGAGTAGGATCTTTGAGCTTGACAAGAACTGGTGGGTGGTGGGCAGCTATGACCGGGGTGGAAGTGTCCCACACTTGAGGGTGTACAGAAAAAGGGAAGATGGGGGGTGGGGGCGACATAGGAGGAGCGTGTGCGCCTGCACAAAGCATGAGCAACAGGTCATGAGAGGGTTGAAGGGGAGTGGATGGGTTGGTGGGGACGTGTATGGAGGCCTTTAAGGTGCTCAGGATGTCTCGGCCTAGTAAGGGGGTAGGGCATGAGGGTATAATGAGGAACGAGTGCGCAAAATAGTTGTTGGCCAGGCAGCAATTAAGGAGTGGAGTTTTTTGTGGAGTGGATGGCTTTCCGTCTACCCCTACTACAGAGATATTGGATGGAAGGCTAGGTCCAGAGAAGGACGGCAAAACAGAATAGGTAGCCTCGCTGTTGATTAAAAAAGTAATTGTCTTACCCGCTACCAGGAGAGTTACCCGCGGCTCAGCGAGGGTGATGGGGGTCCCCGAGTCTCGGCACCTTCAGTTGTCATCGTCCAGATGTAGGAGCTGGAAGGAGCTCCCAGGATCCTGGGAAAGGGGGTCACGTAGAGGCGCGGCACCTGTTCTCAGGGTGGGGCAATCAGACTTCCAGTTTCCTCCCTGCTGGCAAGCAGGGCAGGGGGGTTGCTGGTGGACGAGGGTTAGGACATTCACTGGCCTAATGTCCCGATGCCTTGCACTTATAGCAAGGCTGCGTTGGGACTCGGGGACCTTGCGGACACCTGTTGGCATAGTGTCCTGCCTTGCCGCACTTATAGCAGGCTCCTTTCGTGGCCTTGGAGTCTGTGGGGTATGTGCTCTCTGGTCTGGGGTTACGACTGGGCTGTAAAGCCGCTGCTAGGAGCTGGGCCTTCTGTTTAAGGCGTGCTTGTCGCACCGCCTCAGCCGTCTCCTCTCTGGAGTTGTAGACCTTAAAGGCTAATTTAACTAAGTCTTGTATTGGTGCCTGAGGACCATCCTCTACCTTTTGAAGTTTTTTACGAATGTCAGGAGCTGATTGAGAAATGAAATAAGACGCCAAAATGGTGGCCCCTGTGGGGGAGGCCGGATCTAACCGGGTATACTGGGTTAGAACCTCAGTCAGTTTAGGGTAGAGGTTAGGATAACCTGGAGGTCATGCCAAGTTAAGTCATAGGCCTGACAAAGGTGTCTAAATTCCTTTATGTATATGGTAGGATTAGCTGAGAAATCACCTAAACGCTTCTCTTTTTTTTTTTTTTTTTTTTTT
>NW_022319246.1:5678-7286 GCF_002776525.5 Piliocolobus tephrosceles
GAGTCTTGCTCTGTCGCCCAGGCTGGAGTGCAGTGGCCGGATCACAGCTCACTGCAAGCTCCGCCTCTCGAGTTTACCCCATTCTCCTGCCTCAGCCTTCCGAGTTGCTGGGACTACAGGCGCCCGCCACCTCGCCCGGCTAGTTTTTTGTATTTTTAGTAGAGACGGGGTTTCACCGTGTTAGCCTGGATGGTCTCGATCTCCTGACCTCGTGATCCGCCCGTCTCGGCCTCCCAAAGTGCTGGGATTACAGGCTTGAGCCACCGCGCCCGGCCCAACGCTTCTCAATTTTGGAAAGATCGGTCAATGAAAAAGGGACATGTACTCTGACTACCCCCTCCGCCCCAGCCACCTCTCGCAAAGGTGCTAACACTGTAGGAGGGTGTGGGCAGAGATAGGGGACTCAAGACAGCCAGTTGGGGGCCCCAAAGGAGGCACGGGACTGAGTGGATTACTAGTAGATAAGGAGGAGGAAGGAGGAGTCTGGGCAGGAAGGGAGGGGGTGGGGAGAGCGGGGAGAGAAGGAGTATAGGGACGAGAGCCTAAGGCCCAAAAGCCTTGTATGTAAATTTCGGACCACTTGCCTAGCCGCTGGCAGAAATTGCTGAGGTCGATCACGCCACAGTGGAAAGGAAAATTAACCGCTTCCTCCTAAGTTCTTGTTCAAGCTGTAAGGTTTTTAAATTGGCTAGGAGGCACCCTAAGGGGGTGCTCTTTGGAAATTTGGACTGGGGAGGTTTCCCGTTTGTTTCCTCTTTACCGACACACAATGGACACAATGGAAATGGAAGTGGATCTCTGCCTGGCTTCAAAGCGTCCTTTGGAACCAGCAGAGACAGACTGGAGGCTCTTGAAGCCAAAGTGGAGGGTACCTTCAGGCGGACGTCTCCGTCCTGCAAGGCTCTCCGAAGCCACGTGGTGGCTTCCAAGCCACTTGGTGGCTCAAAATGGACCTCGGACCTGCGCAGGATTTTGGCCGAGGGTGGTAAAGAGGAGACAAGGGCACTTACCCCAGAGAGGCCGTGAGAGTGAGCGAAGCGGGTCTCAGGTCCTGGTCCGTCTGCGGTGTGGAACGAGGAGGAGGAGGCTCCCCAGACCCTGGGGGCCCTGAGGAGGGGTCTCCTCCCGGGTTTCGGCACCATCTGTCTTGTTTTTCTAAGACCAGCGGAGCGGGCGCAAAAGAACCAGCGGGTAGGCAAGTGTAACAGCAAAACTGCACGTTTATTTTGGTAACCTAAGGTGTGCGGGAGAAGTCTGTCGGCCTCCGGGGAAGGAGGCCGGCAGAGTCCCCCCGTGGGGCTCTCGGACGGACTTCCCACAGTCCCGACATCCCGACAGGAGTGGGGCTGCAAGAAGGCCGCGTGGCTCAATGGCGGAGAGCGGCTTTTCTAGGAGTGGGAGGGCAATAGGTGGGGCATGGGCGTGTCAGGGGCGTTCCGCAGGTGCGACCAGGTAAATCTTGGTCTCTTCGGATTGACGTCACCTGGCGCATGCCCAGTTGGTCTGCACCCTCCCTGGGCGCCGGCTGCATTTTCGCGCGCGCGGGAAGAGTTGGTGGTGAAGAAGAACCCGGAAGTGCACCATCTTGCCTCCATTCGTCCAAACAGT
>NW_022319247.1:0-1608 GCF_002776525.5 Piliocolobus tephrosceles
ACTGTTTGGACGAATGGAGGCAAGATGGTGCACTTCCGGGTTCTTCTTCACCACCAACTCTTCCCGCGCGCGCGAAAATGCAGCCGGCGCCCAGGGAGGGTGCAGACCAACTGGGCATGCGCCAGGTGACGTCAATCCGAAGAGACCAAGATTTACCTGGTCGCACCTGCGGAACGCCCCTGACACGCCCATGCCCCACCTATTGCCCTCCCACTCCTAGAAAAGCCGCTCTCCGCCATTGAGCCACGCGGCCTTCTTGCAGCCCCACTCCTGTCGGGATGTCGGGACTGTGGGAAGTCCGTCCGAGAGCCCCACGGGGGGACTCTGCCGGCCTCCTTCCCCGGAGGCCGACAGACTTCTCCCGCACACCTTAGGTTACCAAAATAAACGTGCAGTTTTGCTGTTACACTTGCCTACCCGCTGGTTCTTTTGCGCCCGCTCCGCTGGTCTTAGAAAAACAAGACAGATGGTGCCGAAACCCGGGAGGAGACCCCTCCTCAGGGCCCCCAGGGTCTGGGGAGCCTCCTCCTCCTCGTTCCACACCGCAGACGGACCAGGACCTGAGACCCGCTTCGCTCACTCTCACGGCCTCTCTGGGGTAAGTGCCCTTGTCTCCTCTTTACCACCCTCGGCCAAAATCCTGCGCAGGTCCGAGGTCCATTTTGAGCCACCAAGTGGCTTGGAAGCCACCACGTGGCTTCGGAGAGCCTTGCAGGACGGAGACGTCCGCCTGAAGGTACCCTCCACTTTGGCTTCAAGAGCCTCCAGTCTGTCTCTGCTGGTTCCAAAGGACGCTTTGAAGCCAGGCAGAGATCCACTTCCATTTCCATTGTGTCCATTGTGTGTCGGTAAAGAGGAAACAAACGGGAAACCTCCCCAGTCCAAATTTCCAAAGAGCACCCCCTTAGGGTGCCTCCTAGCCAATTTAAAAACCTTACAGCTTGAACAAGAACTTAGGAGGAAGCGGTTAATTTTCCTTTCCACTGTGGCGTGATCGACCTCAGCAATTTCTGCCAGCGGCTAGGCAAGTGGTCCGAAATTTACATACAAGGCTTTTGGGCCTTAGGCTCTCGTCCCTATACTCCTTCTCTCCCCGCTCTCCCCACCCCCTCCCTTCCTGCCCAGACTCCTCCTTCCTCCTCCTTATCTACTAGTAATCCACTCAGTCCCGTGCCTCCTTTGGGGCCCCCAACTGGCTGTCTTGAGTCCCCTATCTCTGCCCACACCCTCCTACAGTGTTAGCACCTTTGCGAGAGGTGGCTGGGGCGGAGGGGGTAGTCAGAGTACATGTCCCTTTTTCATTGACCGATCTTTCCAAAATTGAGAAGCGTTGGGCCGGGCGCGGTGGCTCAAGCCTGTAATCCCAGCACTTTGGGAGGCCGAGACGGGCGGATCACGAGGTCAGGAGATCGAGACCATCCAGGCTAACACGGTGAAACCCCGTCTCTACTAAAAATACAAAAAACTAGCCGGGCGAGGTGGCGGGCGCCTGTAGTCCCAGCAACTCGGAAGGCTGAGGCAGGAGAATGGGGTAAACTCGAGAGGCGGAGCTTGCAGTGAGCTGTGATCCGGCCACTGCACTCCAGCCTGGGCGACAGAGCAAGACTC
>NW_022319247.1:1708-5915 GCF_002776525.5 Piliocolobus tephrosceles
AAAAAAAAAAAAAAAAAAAAAAGAGAAGCGTTTAGGTGATTTCTCAGCTAATCCTACCATATACATAAAGGAATTTAGACACCTTTGTCAGGCCTATGACTTAACTTGGCATGACCTCCAGGTTATCCTAACCTCTACCCTAAACTGACTGAGGTTCTAACCCAGTATACCCGGTTAGATCCGGCCTCCCCCACAGGGGCCACCATTTTGGCGTCTTATTTCATTTCTCAATCAGCTCCTGACATTCGTAAAAAACTTCAAAAGGTAGAGGATGGTCCTCAGGCACCAATACAAGACTTAGTTAAATTAGCCTTTAAGGTCTACAACTCCAGAGAGGAGACGGCTGAGGCGGTGCGACAAGCACGCCTTAAACAGAAGGCCCAGCTCCTAGCAGCGGCTTTACAGCCCAGTCGTAACCCCAGACCAGAGAGCACATACCCCACAGACTCCAAGGCCACGAAAGGAGCCTGCTATAAGTGCGGCAAGGCAGGACACTATGCCAACAGGTGTCCGCAAGGTCCCCGAGTCCCAACGCAGCCTTGCTATAAGTGCAAGGCATCGGGACATTAGGCCAGTGAATGTCCTAACCCTCGTCCACCAGCAACCCCCCTGCCCTGCTTGCCAGCAGGGAGGAAACTGGAAGTCTGATTGCCCCACCCTGAGAACAGGTGCCGCGCCTCTACGTGACCCCCTTTCCCAGGATCCTGGGAGCTCCTTCCAGCTCCTACATCTGGACGATGACAACTGAAGGTGCCGAGACTCGGGGACCCCCATCACCCTCGCTGAGCCGCGGGTAACTCTCCTGGTAGCGGGTAAGACAATTACTTTTTTAATCAACAGCGAGGCTACCTATTCTGTTTTGCCGTCCTTCTCTGGACCTAGCCTTCCATCCAATATCTCTGTAGTAGGGGTAGACGGAAAGCCATCCACTCCACAAAAAACTCCACTCCTTAATTGCTGCCTGGCCAACAACTATTTTGCGCACTCGTTCCTCATTATACCCTCATGCCCTACCCCCTTACTAGGCCGAGACATCCTGAGCACCTTAAAGGCCTCCATACACGTCCCCACCAACCCATCCACTCCCCTTCAACCCTCTCATGACCTGTTGCTCATGCTTTGTGCAGGCGCACACGCTCCTCCTATGTCGCCCCCACCCCCCATCTTCCCTTTTTCTGTACACCCTCAAGTGTGGGACACTTCCACCCCGGTCATAGCTGCCCACCACCCACCAGTTCTTGTCAAGCTCAAAGATCCTACTCGTTTCCCAAACCGCCCCCAATTCTCTCTCTCTCCGACACATCTACAAGGTTTAAAGCCAATTATCACGCGACTACTTAGCCAACATATCCTTGTCCACACACATTCCCCTTGTAACACTCCAATACTTCCAGTTAAAAAGGCAGATGGAACGTATAGGTTAGTACAGGATCTTCGGCTAGTCAATGAAGCCACCCGTCCCACGCACCCTGTAGTTCCCAACCCTTACACCCTTCTGTCCCATATCCCTACCAATTCTACTTATTTTACTGTGCTAGACCTTAAGGATGCCTTCTTTACCATACCCCTACACGCAGACAGCCAGTTCCTGTTTGCCTTCACATGGGAGGACCCAGACACACATACCTCCACTCAACTGACGTGGACAGTCCTCCCACAAGGGTTCCGGGACAGCCCCCATTTCTTTGGTCAGGCCTTAGCGAAAGACCTTGCCTCCTGCCCTCTCACTAATAGCAAAGTTCTGCAATATGTAGATGATCTCCTAATCTGTAGCCCTACCAAACAAGACTCTCTTCTAGACACTGCAACTCTCCTCAACCATTTAAGCTCATTAGGTTATAGAGTATCTAAACACAAGGCCCAAATTTCTTGCCAAACCGTCATATACTTGGGAATTGAAATCACCCCAACAACCCGGTCACTAACTACCGACCGCATGGCCCTAATACGTAACCTTCTTCCCCCTCAAGATGCAAAAGAAATTCAATCTTTCCTAGGTCTAATAGGTTTCTTCAGACATTGGATCCCCAATTTTGGAATCCTAGCCAAACCTTTATACGCCGCAGTTAAAGAAACCCCACATGGGCCTTTGTCCAACCCCAAATTAATCTCGACTCATTTCACCCGCTTAAAAGCTTGCCTTCTCTCACAACCCACTCTCTCACTGCCTGATTTCTAGCGTCCCTTCCAACTCTTTACAGATGAAAGGCAGAAAGTGGCAGTTGGTCTCTTAGCCCAGCCTGTCAGTAACACCCACCGTCCTGTGGCCTATCTATCCAAACAGCTAGACCCAACTGTACAAGGCTGGCAACCCTGTCTGTGTGCGTTAGCAGCGGCAGCCTGCCTGACCCAGGAAGCAAAAAAGCTCATTAGAGGCAGTAATCTAACGGTCCTCTCCACACACCGTCTTTAGGATCTCCTCTCTCATAAAAGTATTAGCCACTTAACTCCATCCCGGCTCCAACTTTTTCATCTCTTATTCATAGAAGACCCCACTGTTACTTTAGAAGTTTGCTCCTCTCTAAATCCAGCCACTTTACTGCCAGACTCTCTTAAACCACCCCATACTAAACATTCTTGTCCTGAGGTCCTGGAGGCTCAACCCCCCAGCCACCTACACTTGCATGACCAGCCCCTTCAGAATGCACAACTAACCTTATTTGTGGATGGCAGCTCCTTTATCAACCCCCAAGGAAACAGGCAGGCAGGATATGCAGTAGTTACCTCCTCTGCAGTTTTAGAGGCAAAACCCCTACCACAAGGGACCACATCACAGCAGGCAGAACTCACTGCACTGACCAAGGCACTCCTACTATCAAAAGGAAAAACAGTAAACATATACACAGATTCTAAATATGCTTTTCTAATCGCACACACCCATTCAGTCATCTGGAGAGAGAGAGGGTTTTTAACCACCGGCGGTACCCCTATTATTAACAAAAACCAAATACTCAAACTACTAGATGCACTGTCAGCACCTTCCAAGGTAGCCATTATACATTGTAAAGGGCACCAAACTTCATCTGACCTGGTAGCAGCTGGCAACAATTTCGCTGACGTCACTGCCAAGTCAGCCGCCAGATTTTCCACCCCTAAGCCTCCTTCTGTCTGTTTTCTCTCCCCCCAATATGCCCCTAACTACACTCAGGAAGAAAAGGCTAAGCTATTACAAAATCCAACAGCCAAACTAACTACAGGTTACTGGATATATATTGATAACAAACTAGTTATTCCTGAAACACAACTCCATACCATTCTAACAGACATACATAACTCTTTACATATAGGACCCAAAGCCTTATACAATTTTCTAAATCCCCTCCTCCACTGTCCAACACTACAAAAACACTTACTGACAATCAACCAGCAGTGCTCTACCTGTCTAAAGGCAAATCCTCAAGGCGCATTGCGTAATCCCCATCCCAGCCACCAATTCAGAGGACACCAACCAGGTGAAGATTGGCAAATTGATTTCACACATATGCCAAAACATAAAAAATTCAAATACCTCTTAACCCTTGTGGACACTTTTTCAGGGTGGATAGAGGCCTATCCTACCACAGGAGAAACCGCTAACATTGTTGCCTCTATACTCACTGAACATATTATTCCTAGGTTTGGTCTCCCGGTCACTCTTCAATCCGACAATGGTCCAGCATTCATCTCTAAGGTAGTCCAACAGGTGGCATCCCTCCTACGCATCACCTGGAAACTCCACATCCCTTATAGGCCTCAGTCTTCTGGTAAGGTAGAAAAGGCTAACGGACTCATCAAACAACAGCTCACCAAACTCTCAATCGAAACCCAGCAGTCGTGGGTAACCCTCCTTCCCTTAGCCCTGACCCGGCTGCGGGCAGCACCTCGAAGCCCAACAGGCCTCAGTCCGTTCGAATTAGTCTACGGACGGCCCCTAACCCTCCAGCACATACCTTCCCTGCCAGCCCCTTTGGTGAACTACCTCCCATATCTCACTCTTCTCAGACAACTCCTAAGACAGCACGCTGAGTTAGCACACCCTCCTCCAACAGACGCCTACGACCCACATCTCTCCCTCAGTCCTGGAGACCAAGTATACATAAAAAATATCCAAGCCAAAGACTTACAGCCCAGGTGGAAAGGTCCATACATTGTCCTCCTGTCTACACATACAGCAGCAAAACTCCTAGGACACACGCATTGGATTCATATTTCCCAGCTAAAAAGGGCC
>NW_022319247.1:6015-7286 GCF_002776525.5 Piliocolobus tephrosceles
CCCCACCGAGAATAATCAGTAGACATCAGTTCAACTTTCCCCCACTCGCCTCAAACTTACAAAGCTTCCTTGACTATCTCATGCTCCCCGACCCCTGGCACCTAGCTTGCTTTCTCAACATCCTCTACATAAACCTATCAGACTTTCAATACATAGCCCCAGATCCATATCTACCTCTGGACAATAGTCCAGAGCAGTGGTTCTCCCGTCTTCTAACTTTCATCGAACATCTTCAGTGACAAGGGACACTGCAACTACACTGAAAATGTAGTCTCAGTTTACATTTATATTGCTGTCTCACTCATACACTCAGACCTTTGCTAGTCCGCCTACTGTATGGCAGTTATTTTTTTAATCACTGAAACTTGGCCACAAGACAGCCGAACACACTCAGTAGTACATAGTTCTGCCAGTTGTCTTCCTTAAGGCTGTCAAACTTCTCTCCGCACAATAGAGGCCCCTTCTCATGGCTCACACTTATCCGCCAAAGGCCAAACTTAACCTACACTGTGAATATAACCAATCTCTCCCACCGCTTCCTCTGTGAGGCTTTAGAAGGCCCCCACCTAGTGGCAGCCCCCCTTGCCCATGGCCTTCAACACAACTGGTCTCTCTCTCTAAAACTCTTAACCATACAGCCATTAATTGATCCCTCTATGTCCCCGTGTCCTTGGTCCCCAGTCTAACTTTATACAGCCAGGCAGAGGTAGCAGAGCTTTTCCAACAACTTTCTATGCTACTACGCCACTTTTGTCAAAAACGGGCTGTTTTCCTCCCTCTAGTTATTGGAATCAGCTGAAGGACTGGCCTCCCTGCAGCGCCGAACTACCTCAATAGCCCAAGTAGCTGCCCAAAATAGGCGAGCTCTGGACTTGCTTACAGCTGAAAAAGGAGGCACTTGTCTCTTCCCTGGAGAAGAGTGCTGCTATTATGTTAGCGAGTCAAGCCTAGCAGACACTAACATTCAAACCCTCAATAAAATACAAGCTGAAATACAGAACCTTAATACCTCAACCTTGCTGGGACCTTCCTTCTGGGTTTTGCCCATATTCCAACAAATGCTTCCATTTCTTATTCTTATACTAATACTGTGCCTTTTTTTATTTTTCATCCGTGCGTCCAAATACCAACCATAGGCTCCGACTTTAACAACGCCCCTTAACAGCAGGAAGTAGCCAGACAGACCACGGCACCCCTTTATCACTATTATCAATAAAAGGTTGGACTGTTTGGACGAATGGAGGCAAGATGGTGCACTTCCGGGTTCTTCT
>NW_022319248.1:0-6664 GCF_002776525.5 Piliocolobus tephrosceles
GGGGATGAAGAACCCGAATGTGCACCATCTTGCCTCCGCGGGGGAAAGGTTGGGAGGGGGGATGAAGAACCCGGATGTGCACCATCATGCCTCCGTTCGTCCAAACAGTCCAACCTTTTATTGATAATAGTGATAAAGGGGCGCCGTGGTCTGTCTGGCTACTTCCTGCTGTTAAGGGGCGTTGTTAAAGTCAGAGCCTATGGTTGGTATTTGGACGCACGGATGAAAAATAAAATAAGGCACAGTATTAGTATAGGAATGAGAAATGGAAGCATTTGTTGGAATATGGGCAAAACCCAGAAGGAAGGTCCCAGCAAGGTTGAGGTATTAAGGTTCTGTATTTCAGCTTGTATTTTATTGAGGGTTTGAATGTTAGTGTCTGCTAGGCTTGACTCGCTAACATAATAGCAGCACTCTTCTCCAGGGAAGAGACAAGTGCCTCCTTTTTCAGCTGTAAGCAAGTCCAGAGCTCGCCTATTTTGGGCAGCTACTTGGGCTATTGAGGTAGTTCGGCGCTGCAGGGAGGCCAGTCCTTCAGCTGATTCCAATAACTAGAGGGAGGAAAACAGCCCGTTTTTGACGAAAGTGGCGTAGTAGCATAGAAAGTTGTTGGAAAAGCTCTGCTACTTCTGCCTGGCTGTATAAAGTTGGACTGGGGACCAAGGACACGGGGACATAGAGGGATCAGTTAATGGCTGTATGGTTAAGAGTTTTAGAGAGCGACCAGTTGTGTTGAGGGCCATGGGCAGGGGGGCTGCCACTAGGTGGGGGCCTTCTAAAGCCTCACAGAGGAAGCGGTGGGAGAGATTGGTTATATTCACAGTGTAGGTTAAGTTTGGCCTTTGGCGGATAAGTGTGAGCCATGAGAAGGGGCCTCTATTGTGCGGAGAGAAGTTTGACAGCCTTAAGGAAGACAACTGGCAGACCTATGTACTACTGAGTGTGTTCGGCTGTCTTGTGGCCAAGTTTCAGTGATTAAAAAAATAACTGCCATACAGTAGGTGGACTAGCAAAGGTCTGAGTGTATGAGTGAGACAGCAATATAAATGTAAACTGAGACTACATTTTCAGTGTAGTTGCAGTGTCCCTTGTCACTGAAGATGTTCAATGAAAGTTAGAAGATGGGAGAACCACTGCTCTGGACTATTGTCTGGAGGTAGATATGGATCTGGGGCTATGTATTGAAAGTCTGATAGGTTTATGTAGAGGATGTTGAGAAAGCGAGCTAGGTGCCAGGGGTCGGGGAGCATGAGATAGTCAAGGAAGCTTTGTAAGTTTGAGGCGAGTGGGGGAAAGTTGAACTGATGTCCACTGATTATTCTCGGTGGGGGCCCTTTTTAGCTGGGAAATATGAATCCAATGCATGTGTCCTAGGAGTTTTGCTGCTGTATGTGTAGACAGGAGGACAATGTATGGACCTTTCCACCTGGGCTGTAAGTCTTTGGCTTGGATATCTTTTATGTATACTTGGTCTCCGGGACTGAGGGAGAGATGTGGGTTGTAGGCGTCTGTTGGAGGAGGGTGTGCTAACTCAGTGTGCTGTCTTAGGAGTTGTCTGAGAAGAGTGAGATATGGGAGGTAGTTTGCCAAAGGGGCTGGCAGGGAAGGTATTTGCTGGAGGGTTAGGGGCCGTCCGTAGACTAATTCGAACGGACTGAGGCCTCTTGGGCTTCGAGGTGCTGCCCGCATCCGGGTCAGGGCTAAGGGAAGGAGGGTTACCCACGACTGCTGGGTTTCGATTGAGAGTTTGGTGAGCTGTTGTTTGATGAGTCCGTTAGCCTTTTCTACCTTACCAGAAGACTGAGGCCTATAAGGGATGTGGAGTTTCCAGGTGATGTGTAGGAGGGCTGCCACCTGTTGGACTACCTTAGAGATGAATGCTGGACCATTGTCGGATTGAAGAGTGACCGGGAGGCCAAACCTAGGAATAATATGTTCAGTGAGTATAGAGGCAACAATGTTAGCGGTTTCTCCTGTGGTAGGATAGGCCTCTATCCACCCTGAAAAAGTGTCCACAAGGGTTAAGAGGTATTTGAATTTTTTTATGTTTTGGCATATGTGTGAAATCAATTTGCCAATCTTCACCTGGTTGGTGTCCTCTGAGTTGGTGGCTGGGATGGGGATTATGCAATGCGCCTTGAGGATTTGCCTTTAGGCAGGTAGAGCACTGCTGGTTGATTGTAAGTGTTTTTGTAGTGTTGGACAGTGGAGGAGGGGATTTAGAAAATTGTATAAGGCTTTGGGTCCTATATGTAAAGAATTATGTATGTCTGTTAGAATGGTATGGAGTTGTGTTTCAGGAATAACTAGTTTGTTATCAATATATATCCAGTCACCTGTAGTTAGTTTGGCTGTTGGATTTTGTAGTAGCTTAGCCTTTTCTTCCTGAGTGTAGTTAGGGGCATATTGGGGGGAGAGAAAACAGACAGAAGGAGGCTTAGGGGTGGAAAATCTGGCGGCTGACTTGGCAGTGACGTCAGCGAAATTGTTGCCAGCTGCTACCGGGTCAGATGAAGTTTGGTGCCCTTTACAATGTATAATGGCTACCTTGGAAGGTGCCGACAGTGCATCTAGTAGTTTGAGTATTTGGTTTTTGTTAATAATAGGGGTACCGCCGGTGGTTAAAAACCCTCTCTCTCTCCAGATGACTGAATGGGTGTGTGCGATTAGAAAAGCATATTTAGAATCTGTGTATATGTTTACTGTTTTTCCTTTTGATAGTAGGAGTGCCTTGGTTAGTGCAGTGAGTTCTGCCTGCTGTGATGTGGTCCCTTGTGGTAGGGGTTTTGCCTCTAAAACTGTGGAGGAGGTAACTACTGCATATCCTGCCTGCCTGTTTCCTTGGGGGTTGATAAAGGAGCTGCCATCCACAAATAAGGTTAGTTGTGCATTCTGAAGGGGCTGGTCATGCAAGTGTAGGTGGCTGGGGGGTTGAGCCTCCAGGACCTCAGGACAAGAATGTTTAGTATGGGGTGGTTTAAGAGAGTCTGGCAGTAAAGTGGCTGGATTTAGAGAGGAGCAAACTTCTAAAGTAACAGTGGGGTCTTCTATGAATAAGAGATGGAAAAGTTGGAGCCGGGATGGAGTTAAGTGGCTAATACTTTTATGAGAGATGAGATCCTGAAGACGGTGTGTGGAGAGGACCGTTAGATTACTGCCTCTAATGAGCTTTTTTGCTTCCTGGGTCAGGCAGGCTGCCACTGCTAACACACGCAGACAGGGTTGCCAGCCTTGTACAGTTGGGTCTAGCTGTTTGGATAGATAGGCCACAGGACGGTGGGTGTTACCGACAGGCTGGGCTAAGAGACCAACTGCCACTTTCTGCCTTTCATCTGTAAAGAGTTGGAAGGGACGCTGGAAATCAGGCAGTGAGAGAGTGGGTTGTGAGAGAAGGCAAGCTTTTAAGCGGGTGAAACGAGTCGAGATTAATTTGGGGTTGGACAAAGGCCCATGTGGGGTTTCTTTAACTGCGGCGTATAAAGGTTTGGCTAGGATTCCAAAATTGGGGATCCAATGTCTGAAGAAACCTATTAGACCTAGGAAAGATTGAATTTCTTTTGCATCTTGAGGGGGAAGAAGGTTACATATTAGGGCCATGCGGTCGGTAGTTAGTGACCGGGTTGTTGGGGTGATTTCAATTCCCAAGTATATGATGGATTGGCAAGAAATTTGGGCCTTGTGTTTAGATACTCTACAACCTAATGAGCCTAAATGGTTGAGGAGAGTTGCAGTGTCTAGAAGAGAGTCTTGTTTGGTAGGGCTACAGATTAGGAGATCATCTACATACTGCAGAACTTTGCTATTAGTGAGAGGGCAGGAGGCAAGGTCTTTCGCTAAGGCCTGACCAAAGAAATGGGGGCTGTCCCGGAACCCTTGTGGGAGGACTGTCCACGTCAGTTGAGTGGAGGTATGTGTGTCTGGGTCCTCCCATGTGAAGGCAAACAGGAACTGGCTGTCTGTGTGTAGGGGTATGGTAAAGAAGGCATCCTTAAGGTCTAGCACAGTAAAATAAGTAGAATTGGTAGGGATATGGGACAGAAGGGTGTAAGGGTTGGGAACTACAGGGTGCGTGGGACGGGTGGCTTCATTGACTAGCCGAAGATCCTGTACTAACCTACACGTTCCATCTGCCTTTTTAACTGGAAGTATTGGAGTGTTACAAGGGGAATGTGTGCGGACAAGGATATGTTGGCTAAGTAGTCGCGTGATAATTGGCTTTAAACCTTGTAGATGTGTCGGAGAGAGAGAGAATTGGGGGCGGTTTGGGAAACGAGTAGGATCTTTGAGCTTGACAAGAACTGGTGGGTGGTGGGCAGCTATGACCGGGGTGGAAGTGTCCCACACTTGAGGGTGTACAGAAATAGGGAAGATGGGGGGTGGGGGCGACATAGGAGGAGCATGTGCGCCTGCACAAAGCATGAGCAACAGGTCCTGAGAGGGTTGAAGGGGAGTGGATGGGTTGATGGGGATGTGTATGGAGGCCTTTAAGGTGCTCAGGATGTCTCGGCCTAGTAAGGGGGTAGGGCATGAGGGTATAATGAGGAACGAGTACGCAAAATAGTTGTTGGCCAGGCAGCAATTAAGGAGTGGAGTTTTTCGTGGAGTGGATGGCTTTCCGTCTACACCTACTACAGAGATATTGGATGGAAGGCTAGGTCCAGAGAAGGACGGCAAAACAGAATAGGTAGCCCCGCTATCTATTAAAAAATTAATTGTCTTACCCGCTACCAGGAGAGTTACCCGTGGCTCGGCGAGGGTGATGGGGGTCCCCGAGTCTCGGCACCTTCAGTTGTCGTCGTCGTCCAGATGTAGGAGCTGGAAGGAGCTCCCTGGGAAAGGGAGTCACGTAGAGGCGCGGCACCTGTTCTCAGGGTGGGGCAATCCGACTTCCAGTGTCCTTTCTGCTGGCAAGCAGGGCACGGGGTTGCTGGTGGATGAGGGTTAGGACATTTACTGGCCCAATGTCCTGATGCCTTGCACTTATAGCAAGGCTGCGTTGGGACTTGGGGACCCTGCGGACACCTGTTGGCATAGTGTCCCGCCTTGCCACACTTATAGCAGGCTCTTTTCGTGGCCTTGGAGTCTGTGGGGTATGTGCTCTCTGGTCTGGGGTTACGACTGGGCTGTAAAGCCGCTGCTAGGAGCTGGGCCTTCTGTTTAAGGCGTGCCTGTCGCACTGCCTCAGCCGTCTCCTCTCTGGAGTTATAGACCTTAAAGGCTAATTTAACTAGGTCTTGTATTGGTGCCTGAGGACCATCCTCTACCTTTTGAAGTTTTTTTACGAATGTCAGGAGCTGATTGAGAAATGAAATAAGACGCCAAAATGGTGGCCCCTGTGGGGGAGGCCGGATCTAACCGGGTATACTGGGTTAGAACCTCAGTCAGCCTATTTAAGAATGCGGCTGGATTTTCTTCTGGATTTTGAATAATTTCTTTTAATTTGTTAAAATTTACAGTTTTGTTTGAGGCTGCTTGCATACCAGCCAACAAACACTGGACCATTAGGTCTCGCCTACAGCGCCCAGGCTGGTTTGCTTGGTAGTTCCAGTCTGGGTCTGCCGAGGGGACTGCTTGCTCCCCTAGTGGAATGGCGGCGTCAGTTAAATGTAGTTGGTTGGCATGCTGCCTGGCGGCCTCTAGGATGCGCTCTTGCTCCTCCGGGTTTAGGGTGGAGGTTAGGATAACCTGGAGGTCATGCCAAGTTAAGTCATAGGCCTGACAAAGGTATCTAAATTCCTTTATGTAGATGGTGGGATTAGCTGAGAAATCACCTAAACGCTTCTCAATTTTGGAAAGATCGGCCAATGAAAAAGGGACATGTACTCTGACTACCCCCTCCGCCCCAGCCACCTCTCGCAAAGGCGCTAACACTGTAGGAGGGTGCGGGGCAGGAGTGGGGACATCAGCAGGGCATTTAGAGCGGGTGTGTGCAGAGACAGGAGACTCAAGACAGCCAGTTGGGGGCCCCGAAGGAGGCATGGGACTGAGTGGATTACTAGTAGGTAAGGAAGAGGAAGGAGGATTCTGGACGGAGGGAGGAGGAGGAGGAGGAGTATAGGGCGGAAGTGAGGGAAAACCTAGATCCTCCGGCTGAACAGAAAGAAATGAAGACTCCTCTTTTTCGGGTTCCTGTGAGCCGGCGTCCTTGGCTAGCATAACTTGGGCCGAAGAGCACCGGCTATACAGGTCGGGACGAGAGCGTAAGGCCCAAAAGCCTTGTATGTAAGTAATTTCAGACCACTTGCCTAGCCGCTGGCAGAAATTGCTGAGGTCGGTCAGAACATTGCGGTCTAGGGTGCCCTCTGGTGGCCACTGGGACTGATTGTCTAGTTTGTATCGCGGCCACGCCACAGTGGAAAGGAAAATTAACCGCTTCCTCCTAAGGTCTTGTTCAAGCTGTAAGGTTTCTAAATTGGCTAGGAGGCACCCTAAGGGGGTGCTCTTTGGAAATTTGGACTGGGGGTTTCCCATTTGTTTCCTCTTTACCGACACACAATGGACACAATGGAAATGGAAGTGGATCTCTGCCTGGCTTCAAAGCGTCCTTTGGAACCAGCAGAGACAGACTGGAGGCTCTTGAAGCCAAAGTGGAGAGTACCTTCAGGCGGACGTCTCCGTCCTGCAAGGGTCTCCGAAGCCACGTGGTGGCTTCCAAGCCACTTGG
>NW_022319249.1:0-6664 GCF_002776525.5 Piliocolobus tephrosceles
CCAAGTGGCTTGGAAGCCACCACGTGGCTTCGGAGACCCTTGCAGGACGGAGACGTCCGCCTGAAGGTACTCTCCACTTTGGCTTCAAGAGCCTCCAGTCTGTCTCTGCTGGTTCCAAAGGACGCTTTGAAGCCAGGCAGAGATCCACTTCCATTTCCATTGTGTCCATTGTGTGTCGGTAAAGAGGAAACAAATGGGAAACCCCCAGTCCAAATTTCCAAAGAGCACCCCCTTAGGGTGCCTCCTAGCCAATTTAGAAACCTTACAGCTTGAACAAGACCTTAGGAGGAAGCGGTTAATTTTCCTTTCCACTGTGGCGTGGCCGCGATACAAACTAGACAATCAGTCCCAGTGGCCACCAGAGGGCACCCTAGACCGCAATGTTCTGACCGACCTCAGCAATTTCTGCCAGCGGCTAGGCAAGTGGTCTGAAATTACTTACATACAAGGCTTTTGGGCCTTACGCTCTCGTCCCGACCTGTATAGCCGGTGCTCTTCGGCCCAAGTTATGCTAGCCAAGGACGCCGGCTCACAGGAACCCGAAAAAGAGGAGTCTTCATTTCTTTCTGTTCAGCCGGAGGATCTAGGTTTTCCCTCACTTCCGCCCTATACTCCTCCTCCTCCTCCTCCCTCCGTCCAGAATCCTCCTTCCTCTTCCTTACCTACTAGTAATCCACTCAGTCCCATGCCTCCTTCGGGGCCCCCAACTGGCTGTCTTGAGTCTCCTGTCTCTGCACACACCCGCTCTAAATGCCCTGCTGATGTCCCCACTCCTGCCCCGCACCCTCCTACAGTGTTAGCGCCTTTGCGAGAGGTGGCTGGGGCGGAGGGGGTAGTCAGAGTACATGTCCCTTTTTCATTGGCCGATCTTTCCAAAATTGAGAAGCGTTTAGGTGATTTCTCAGCTAATCCCACCATCTACATAAAGGAATTTAGATACCTTTGTCAGGCCTATGACTTAACTTGGCATGACCTCCAGGTTATCCTAACCTCCACCCTAAACCCGGAGGAGCAAGAGCGCATCCTAGAGGCCGCCAGGCAGCATGCCAACCAACTACATTTAACTGACGCCGCCATTCCACTAGGGGAGCAAGCAGTCCCCTCGGCAGACCCAGACTGGAACTACCAAGCAAACCAGCCTGGGCGCTGTAGGCGAGACCTAATGGTCCAGTGTTTGTTGGCTGGTATGCAAGCAGCCTCAAACAAAACTGTAAATTTTAACAAATTAAAAGAAATTATTCAAAATCCAGAAGAAAATCCAGCCGCATTCTTAAATAGGCTGACTGAGGTTCTAACCCAGTATACCCGGTTAGATCCGGCCTCCCCCACAGGGGCCACCATTTTGGCGTCTTATTTCATTTCTCAATCAGCTCCTGACATTCGTAAAAAAACTTCAAAAGGTAGAGGATGGTCCTCAGGCACCAATACAAGACCTAGTTAAATTAGCCTTTAAGGTCTATAACTCCAGAGAGGAGACGGCTGAGGCAGTGCGACAGGCACGCCTTAAACAGAAGGCCCAGCTCCTAGCAGCGGCTTTACAGCCCAGTCGTAACCCCAGACCAGAGAGCACATACCCCACAGACTCCAAGGCCACGAAAAGAGCCTGCTATAAGTGTGGCAAGGCGGGACACTATGCCAACAGGTGTCCGCAGGGTCCCCAAGTCCCAACGCAGCCTTGCTATAAGTGCAAGGCATCAGGACATTGGGCCAGTAAATGTCCTAACCCTCATCCACCAGCAACCCCGTGCCCTGCTTGCCAGCAGAAAGGACACTGGAAGTCGGATTGCCCCACCCTGAGAACAGGTGCCGCGCCTCTACGTGACTCCCTTTCCCAGGGAGCTCCTTCCAGCTCCTACATCTGGACGACGACGACAACTGAAGGTGCCGAGACTCGGGGACCCCCATCACCCTCGCCGAGCCACGGGTAACTCTCCTGGTAGCGGGTAAGACAATTAATTTTTTAATAGATAGCGGGGCTACCTATTCTGTTTTGCCGTCCTTCTCTGGACCTAGCCTTCCATCCAATATCTCTGTAGTAGGTGTAGACGGAAAGCCATCCACTCCACGAAAAACTCCACTCCTTAATTGCTGCCTGGCCAACAACTATTTTGCGTACTCGTTCCTCATTATACCCTCATGCCCTACCCCCTTACTAGGCCGAGACATCCTGAGCACCTTAAAGGCCTCCATACACATCCCCATCAACCCATCCACTCCCCTTCAACCCTCTCAGGACCTGTTGCTCATGCTTTGTGCAGGCGCACATGCTCCTCCTATGTCGCCCCCACCCCCCATCTTCCCTATTTCTGTACACCCTCAAGTGTGGGACACTTCCACCCCGGTCATAGCTGCCCACCACCCACCAGTTCTTGTCAAGCTCAAAGATCCTACTCGTTTCCCAAACCGCCCCCAATTCTCTCTCTCTCCGACACATCTACAAGGTTTAAAGCCAATTATCACGCGACTACTTAGCCAACATATCCTTGTCCGCACACATTCCCCTTGTAACACTCCAATACTTCCAGTTAAAAAGGCAGATGGAACGTGTAGGTTAGTACAGGATCTTCGGCTAGTCAATGAAGCCACCCGTCCCACGCACCCTGTAGTTCCCAACCCTTACACCCTTCTGTCCCATATCCCTACCAATTCTACTTATTTTACTGTGCTAGACCTTAAGGATGCCTTCTTTACCATACCCCTACACACAGACAGCCAGTTCCTGTTTGCCTTCACATGGGAGGACCCAGACACACATACCTCCACTCAACTGACGTGGACAGTCCTCCCACAAGGGTTCCGGGACAGCCCCCATTTCTTTGGTCAGGCCTTAGCGAAAGACCTTGCCTCCTGCCCTCTCACTAATAGCAAAGTTCTGCAGTATGTAGATGATCTCCTAATCTGTAGCCCTACCAAACAAGACTCTCTTCTAGACACTGCAACTCTCCTCAACCATTTAGGCTCATTAGGTTGTAGAGTATCTAAACACAAGGCCCAAATTTCTTGCCAATCCATCATATACTTGGGAATTGAAATCACCCCAACAACCCGGTCACTAACTACCGACCGCATGGCCCTAATATGTAACCTTCTTCCCCCTCAAGATGCAAAAGAAATTCAATCTTTCCTAGGTCTAATAGGTTTCTTCAGACATTGGATCCCCAATTTTGGAATCCTAGCCAAACCTTTATACGCCGCAGTTAAAGAAACCCCACATGGGCCTTTGTCCAACCCCAAATTAATCTCGACTCGTTTCACCCGCTTAAAAGCTTGCCTTCTCTCACAACCCACTCTCTCACTGCCTGATTTCCAGCGTCCCTTCCAACTCTTTACAGATGAAAGGCAGAAAGTGGCAGTTGGTCTCTTAGCCCAGCCTGTCGGTAACACCCACCGTCCTGTGGCCTATCTATCCAAACAGCTAGACCCAACTGTACAAGGCTGGCAACCCTGTCTGCGTGTGTTAGCAGTGGCAGCCTGCCTGACCCAGGAAGCAAAAAAGCTCATTAGAGGCAGTAATCTAACGGTCCTCTCCACACACCGTCTTCAGGATCTCATCTCTCATAAAAGTATTAGCCACTTAACTCCATCCCGGCTCCAACTTTTCCATCTCTTATTCATAGAAGACCCCACTGTTACTTTAGAAGTTTGCTCCTCTCTAAATCCAGCCACTTTACTGCCAGACTCTCTTAAACCACCCCATACTAAACATTCTTGTCCTGAGGTCCTGGAGGCTCAACCCCCCAGCCACCTACACTTGCATGACCAGCCCCTTCAGAATGCACAACTAACCTTATTTGTGGATGGCAGCTCCTTTATCAACCCCCAAGGAAACAGGCAGGCAGGATATGCAGTAGTTACCTCCTCCACAGTTTTAGAGGCAAAACCCCTACCACAAGGGACCACATCACAGCAGGCAGAACTCACTGCACTAACCAAGGCACTCCTACTATCAAAAGGAAAAACAGTAAACATATACACAGATTCTAAATATGCTTTTCTAATCGCACACACCCATTCAGTCATCTGGAGAGAGAGAGGGTTTTTAACCACCGGCGGTACCCCTATTATTAACAAAAACCAAATACTCAAACTACTAGATGCACTGTCGGCACCTTCCAAGGTAGCCATTATACATTGTAAAGGGCACCAAACTTCATCTGACCCGGTAGCAGCTGGCAACAATTTCGCTGACGTCACTGCCAAGTCAGCCGCCAGATTTTCCACCCCTAAGCCTCCTTCTGTCTGTTTTCTCTCCCCCCAATATGCCCCTAACTACACTCAGGAAGAAAAGGCTAAGCTACTACAAAATCCAACAGCCAAACTAACTACAGGTGACTGGATATATATTGATAACAAACTAGTTATTCCTGAAACACAACTCCATACCATTCTAACAGACATACATAATTCTTTACATATAGGACCCAAAGCCTTATACAATTTTCTAAATCCCCTCCTCCACTGTCCAACACTACAAAAACACTTACAATCAACCAGCAGTGCTCTACCTGCCTAAAGGCAAATCCTCAAGGCGCATTGCATAATCCCCATCCCAGCCACCAACTCAGAGGACACCAACCAGGTGAAGATTGGCAAATTGATTTCACACATATGCCAAAACATAAAAAAATTCAAATACCTCTTAACCCTTGTGGACACTTTTTCAGGGTGGATAGAGGCCTATCCTACCACAGGAGAAACCGCTAACATTGTTGCCTCTATACTCACTGAACATATTATTCCTAGGTTTGGCCTCCCGGTCACTCTTCAATCCGACAATGGTCCAGCATTCATCTCTAAGGTAGTCCAACAGGTGGCAGCCCTCCTACACATCACCTGGAAACTCCACATCCCTTATAGGCCTCAGTCTTCTGGTAAGGTAGAAAAGGCTAACGGACTCATCAAACAACAGCTCACCAAACTCTCAATCGAAACCCAGCAGTCGTGGGTAACCCTCCTTCCCTTAGCCCTGACCCGGATGCGGGCAGCACCTCGAAGCCCAAGAGGCCTCAGTCCGTTCGAATTAGTCTACGGACGGCCCCTAACCCTCCAGCAAATACCTTCCCTGCCAGCCCCTTTGGCAAACTACCTCCCATATCTCACTCTTCTCAGACAACTCCTAAGACAGCACACTGAGTTAGCACACCCTCCTCCAACAGACGCCTACAACCCACATCTCTCCCTCAGTCCCGGAGACCAAGTATACATAAAAGATATCCAAGCCAAAGACTTACAGCCCAGGTGGAAAGGTCCATACATTGTCCTCCTGTCTACACATACAGCAGCAAAACTCCTAGGACACATGCATTGGATTCATATTTCCCAGCTAAAAAGGGCCCCCACCGAGAATAATCAGTGGACATCAGTTCAACTTTCCCCCACTCGCCTCAAACTTACAAAGCTTCCTTGACTATCTCATGCTCCCCGACCCCTGGCACCTAGCTCGCTTTCTCAACATCCTCTACATAAACCTATCAGACTTTCAATACATAGCCCCAGATCCATATCTACCTCCAGACAATAGTCCAGAGCAGTGGTTCTCCCATCTTCTAACTTTCATTGAACATCTTCAGTGACAAGGGACACTGCAACTACACTGAAAATGTAGTCTCAGTTTACATTTATATTGCTGTCTCACTCATACACTCAGACCTTTGCTAGTCCACCTACTGTATGGCAGTTATTTTTTTAATCACTGAAACTTGGCCACAAGACAGCCGAACACACTCAGTAGTACATAGGTCTGCCAGTTGTCTTCCTTAAGGCTGTCAAACTTCTCTCCGCACAATAGAGGCCCCTTCTCATGGCTCACACTTATCCGCCAAAGGCCAAACTTAACCTACACTGTGAATATAACCAATCTCTCCCACCGCTTCCTCTGTGAGGCTTTAGAAGGCCCCCACCTAGTGGCAGCCCCCCTGCCCATGGCCCTCAACACAACTGGTCGCTCTCTAAAACTCTTAACCATACAGCCATTAACTGATCCCTCTATGTCCCCGTGTCCTTGGTCCCCAGTCCAACTTTATACAGCCAGGCAGAAGTAGCAGAGCTTTTCCAACAACTTTCTATGCTACTACGCCACTTTCGTCAAAAACGGGCTGTTTTCCTCCCTCTAGTTATTGGAATCAGCTGAAGGACTGGCCTCCCTGCAGCGCCGAACTACCTCAATAGCCCAAGTAGCTGCCCAAAATAGGCGAGCTCTGGACTTGCTTACAGCTGAAAAAGGAGGCACTTGTCTCTTCCCTGGAGAAGAGTGCTGCTATTATGTTAGCGAGTCAAGCCTAGCAGACACTAACATTCAAACCCTCAATAAAATACAAGCTGAAATACAGAACCTTAATACCTCAACCTTGCTGGGACCTTCCTTCTGGGTTTTGCCCATATTCCAACAAATGCTTCCATTTCTCATTCCTATACTAATACTGTGCCTTATTTTATTTTTCATCCGTGCGTCCAAATACCAACCATAGGCTCTGACTTTAACAACGCCCCTTAACAGCAGGAAGTAGCCAGACAGACCACGGCGCCCCTTTATCACTATTATCAATAAAAGGTTGGACTGTTTGGACGAACGGAGGCATGATGGTGCACATCCGGGTTCTTCATCCCCCCTCCCAACCTTTCCCCCGCGGAGGCAAGATGGTGCACATTCGGGTTCTTCATCCCC
>NW_022319250.1:0-1665 GCF_002776525.5 Piliocolobus tephrosceles
TTGGGACTTGGGGACCCTGCGGACACCTGTTGGCATAGTGTCCTGCCTTGCCACACTTATAGCAGGCTCCTTTCGTGGCCTTGGAGTCTGTGGGGTATGTGCTCTCTGGTCTGGGGTTACAACTGGGCTATAAAGCCGCTGCTAGGAGCTGGGCCTTCTGTTTAAGGTGTGCCTGTCGCACTGCCTCAGCCGTCTCCTCTCTGGAGTTATAGACCTTAAAGGCTAATTTAACTAGGTCTTGTATTGGTGCCTGAGGACCATCCTCTACCTTTTGAAGTTTTTTTACGAATGTCAGGAGCTGATTGAGAAATGAAATAAGACGCCAAAATGGTGGCCCCTGTGGGGGAGGCCGGATCTAACCGGGTATACTGGGTTAGAACCTCAGTCAGCCTATTTAAGAATGCGGCTGGATTTTCTTCTGGATTTTGAATAATTTCTTTTAATTTGTTAAAATTTACAGTTTTGTTTGAGGCTGCTTGCATACCAGCCAACAAACACTGGACCATTAGGTCTCGCCTACAGCGCCCAGGCTGGTTTGCTTGGTAGTTCCAGTCTGGGTCTGCCGAGGGGACTGCTTGCTCCCCTAGTGGAATGGCGGCGTCAGTTAAATGTAGTTGGTTGGCATGCTGCCTGGCGGCCTCTAGGATGCGCTCTTGCTCCTCCGGGTTTAGGGTGGAGGTTAGGATAACCTGGAGGTCATGCCAAGTTAAGTCATAGGCCTGACAAAGGTATCTAAATTCCTTTATGTAGATGGTGGGATTAGCTGAGAAATCACCTAAACGCTTCTCAATTTTGGAAAGATCGGCCAATGAAAAAGGGACATGTACTCTGACTACCCCCTCCGCCCCAGCCACCTCTCGCAAAGGCGTTAACACTGTAGGGGGGTGCGGGGCAGGAGTGGGGACATCAGCAGGGCACTTAGAGCGGGTGTGAGCAGAGACAGGAGACTCAAGACAGCCAGTTGGGGGCCCCGAAGGAGGCATGGGACTGAGTGGATTACTAGTAGGTAAGGAAGAGGAAGGAGGATTCCGGACGGAGGGAGGAGGAGGAGGAGTATAGGGCGGAAGTGAGGGAAAACCTAGGTCCTCTGGCTGAACAGAAAGAAATGAAGACTTCTCTTTTTCGGGTTCCTGTGAGCCGGCGTCCTTGGCTAGCATAACTTGGGCCGAAGAGCACCAGCTATACAGGTCGGGATGAGAGCGTAAGGCCCAAAAGCCTTGTATGTAAGTAATTTCAGACCACTTGCCTAGCCGCTGGCAGAAATTGCTGAGGTCGGTCAGAACATTGCGGTCTAGGGTGCCCTCTGGTGGCCACTGAGACTGATTGTCTAGTTTGTATCGCGGCCACGCCACAGTGGAAAGGAAAATTAACCGCTTCCTCCTAAGGTCTTGTTCAAGCTGTAAGGTTTCTAAATTGGCTAGGAGGCACCCTAAGGGGGTGCTCTTTGGAAATTTGGACTGGGGGTTTCCCATTTGTTTCCTCTTTACCGACACACAATGGACACAATGGAAATGGAAGTGGATCTCTGCCTGGCTTCAAAGCGTCCTTTGGAACCAGCAGAGACAGACTGGAGGCTCTTGAAGCCAAAGTGGAGAGTACCTTCAGGTGGACGTCTCCATCCTGCAAGGGTCTCCGAAGCCACGTGGTGGCTTCCAAGCCACTTGG
>NW_022319251.1:0-1665 GCF_002776525.5 Piliocolobus tephrosceles
CCAAGTGGCTTGGAAGCCACCACGTGGCTTCGGAGACCCTTGCAGGATGGAGACGTCCACCTGAAGGTACTCTCCACTTTGGCTTCAAGAGCCTCCAGTCTGTCTCTGCTGGTTCCAAAGGACGCTTTGAAGCCAGGCAGAGATCCACTTCCATTTCCATTGTGTCCATTGTGTGTCGGTAAAGAGGAAACAAATGGGAAACCCCCAGTCCAAATTTCCAAAGAGCACCCCCTTAGGGTGCCTCCTAGCCAATTTAGAAACCTTACAGCTTGAACAAGACCTTAGGAGGAAGCGGTTAATTTTCCTTTCCACTGTGGCGTGGCCGCGATACAAACTAGACAATCAGTCTCAGTGGCCACCAGAGGGCACCCTAGACCGCAATGTTCTGACCGACCTCAGCAATTTCTGCCAGCGGCTAGGCAAGTGGTCTGAAATTACTTACATACAAGGCTTTTGGGCCTTACGCTCTCATCCCGACCTGTATAGCTGGTGCTCTTCGGCCCAAGTTATGCTAGCCAAGGACGCCGGCTCACAGGAACCCGAAAAAGAGAAGTCTTCATTTCTTTCTGTTCAGCCAGAGGACCTAGGTTTTCCCTCACTTCCGCCCTATACTCCTCCTCCTCCTCCCTCCGTCCGGAATCCTCCTTCCTCTTCCTTACCTACTAGTAATCCACTCAGTCCCATGCCTCCTTCGGGGCCCCCAACTGGCTGTCTTGAGTCTCCTGTCTCTGCTCACACCCGCTCTAAGTGCCCTGCTGATGTCCCCACTCCTGCCCCGCACCCCCCTACAGTGTTAACGCCTTTGCGAGAGGTGGCTGGGGCGGAGGGGGTAGTCAGAGTACATGTCCCTTTTTCATTGGCCGATCTTTCCAAAATTGAGAAGCGTTTAGGTGATTTCTCAGCTAATCCCACCATCTACATAAAGGAATTTAGATACCTTTGTCAGGCCTATGACTTAACTTGGCATGACCTCCAGGTTATCCTAACCTCCACCCTAAACCCGGAGGAGCAAGAGCGCATCCTAGAGGCCGCCAGGCAGCATGCCAACCAACTACATTTAACTGACGCCGCCATTCCACTAGGGGAGCAAGCAGTCCCCTCGGCAGACCCAGACTGGAACTACCAAGCAAACCAGCCTGGGCGCTGTAGGCGAGACCTAATGGTCCAGTGTTTGTTGGCTGGTATGCAAGCAGCCTCAAACAAAACTGTAAATTTTAACAAATTAAAAGAAATTATTCAAAATCCAGAAGAAAATCCAGCCGCATTCTTAAATAGGCTGACTGAGGTTCTAACCCAGTATACCCGGTTAGATCCGGCCTCCCCCACAGGGGCCACCATTTTGGCGTCTTATTTCATTTCTCAATCAGCTCCTGACATTCGTAAAAAAACTTCAAAAGGTAGAGGATGGTCCTCAGGCACCAATACAAGACCTAGTTAAATTAGCCTTTAAGGTCTATAACTCCAGAGAGGAGACGGCTGAGGCAGTGCGACAGGCACACCTTAAACAGAAGGCCCAGCTCCTAGCAGCGGCTTTATAGCCCAGTTGTAACCCCAGACCAGAGAGCACATACCCCACAGACTCCAAGGCCACGAAAGGAGCCTGCTATAAGTGTGGCAAGGCAGGACACTATGCCAACAGGTGTCCGCAGGGTCCCCAAGTCCCAA
>NW_022319252.1:0-4722 GCF_002776525.5 Piliocolobus tephrosceles
GGGGGGATGAAGAACCCGGATGTGCACCATCTTGCCTCTGTTCGTCCAAACAGTCCAACCTTTTATTGATAATAGTGATAAAGGGGCGCCGTGGTCTGTCTGGCTACTTCCTGCTGTTAAGGGGCGTTGTTAAAGTCGGAGCCTATGGTTGGTATTTGGACGCATGGATGAAAAATAAAATAAGGCACAGTATTAGTATAGGAATGAGAAATGGAAGCATTTGTTGGAATATGGGCAAAACCCAGAAGGAAGGTCCCAGCAAGGTTGAGGTATTAAGGTTCTGTATTTCAGCTTTTATTTCATTGAGGGTTTGAATGTTAGTGTCTGCTAGGCTTGACTTGCTAACATAATAGCAGCACTCTTCTCCAGGGAAGAGACAAGTGCCTCCTTTTTCAGCTGTAAGCAAGTCCAGAGCTCGCCTATTTTGGGCAGCTACTTGGGCTATTGAGGTAGTTCGGCGCTGCAGGGAGGCCAGTCCTTCAGCTGATTCCAATAACTAGAGGGAGGAAAACGGCCCGTTTTTGACGAAAGTGGCGTAGTAGCATAGAAAGTTGTTGGAAAAGCTCTGCTACTTCTGCCTGGCTGTATAAAGTTAGACTGGGGACCAAGGACACGGGGACATAGAGGGATCAGTTAGTGGCTGTATGGTTAAGAGTTTTAGAGAGCGACCAGTTGTGTTGGGGGCCATGGGCAGGGGGGCTGCCACTAGGTGGGGGCCTTCTAAAGCCTCACAGAGGAAGCGGTGGGAGAGATTGGTTATATTCACAGTGTAGGTTAAGTTTGGCCTTTGGCGGATAAGTGTGAGCCATGAGAAGGGGCCTCTATTGTGCGGAGAGAAGTTTGACAGCCTTAAGGAAGACAACTGGCAGACCTATGTACTACTGAGTGTGTTCGGCTGTCTTGTGGCCAAGTTTCAGTGATTAAAAAAATAACTGCCATACAGTAGGCAGACTAGCAAAGGTCTGAGTGTATGAGTGAGACAGCAATATAAATGTAAACTGAGACTACATTTTCAGTGTAGTTGCAGTGTCCCTTGTCACTGAAGATGTTCGATGAAAGTTAGAAGACGGGAGAACCACTGCTCTGGACTATTGTCCGGAGGTAGATATGGATCTGGGGCTATGTATTGAAAGTCTGATAGGTTTATGTAGAGGATGTTGAGAAAGCGAGCTAGGTGCCAGGGGTCGGGGAGCATGAGATAGTCAAGGAAGCTTTGTAAGTTTGAGGCGAGTGGGGGAAAGTTGAACTGATGTCCACTGATTATTCTCGGTGGGGGCCCTTTTTAGCTGGGAAATATGAATCCAATGCGTGTGTCCTAGGAGTTTTGCTGCTGTATGTGTAGACAGGAGGACAATGTATGGACCTTTCCACCTGGGCTGTAAGTCTTTGGCTTGGATATCTTTTATGTATACTTGGTCTCCGGGACTGAGGGAGAGATGTGGGTTGTAGGTGTCTGTTGGAGGAGGGTGTGCTAACTCAGCGTGCTGTCTTAGGAGTTGTCTGAGAAGAGTGAGATATGGGAGGTAGTTCACCAAAGGGGCTGGCAGGGAAGGTATTTGCTGGAGGGTTAGGGGCCGTCCGTAGACTAATTCGAACGGACTGAGGCCTGTTGGGCTTCGAGGTGCTGCCCGCAGCCGGGTCAGGGCTAAGGGAAGGAGGGTTACCCACGACTGCTGGGTTTCGATTGAGAGTTTGGTGAGCTGTTGTTTGATGAGTCCGTTAGCCTTTTCTACCTTACCAGAAGACTGAGGCCTATAAGGGATGTGGAGTTTCCAGGTGATGTGTAGGAGGGCTGCCACCTGTTGGACTACCTTAGAGATGAATGCTGGACCATTGTCGGATTGAAGAGTGACCGGGAGGCCAAACCTAGGAATAATATGTTCAGTGAGTATAGAGGCAACAATGTTAGTGGTTTCTCCTGTGGTAGGATAGGCCTCTATCCACCCTGAAAAAGTGTCCACAAGGGTTAAGAGGTATTTGAATTTTTTATGTTTTGGCATATGTGTGAAATCAATTTGCCAATCTTCACCTGGTTGGTGTCCTCTGAGTTGGTGGCTGGGATGGGGATTATGCAATGCGCCTTGAGGATTTGCCTTTAGGCAGGTAGAGCACTGCTGGTTGATTGTAAGTGTTTTTGTAGTGTTGGACAGTGGAGGAGGGGATTTAGAAAATTGTATAAGGCTTTGGGTCCTATATGTAAAGAATTATGTATGTCTGTTAGAATGGTATGGAGTTGTGTTTCAGGAATAACTAGTTTGTTATCAATATATATCCAGTCACCTGTAGTTAGTTTGGCTGTTGGATTTTGTAATAGCTTAGCCTTTTCTTCCTGAGTGTAGTGAGGGGCATATTGGGGGGAGAGAAAACAGACAGAAGGAGGCTTAGGGGTGGAAAATCTGGCGGCTGACTTGGCAGTGACGTCAGCGAAATTGTTGCCAGCTGCTACCGGGTCAGATGAAGTTTGGTGCCCTTTACAATGTATAATGGCTACCTTGGAAGGTGCCGACAGTGCATCTAGTAGTTTGAGTATTTGGTTTTTGTTAATAATAGGGGTACCGCCGGTGGTTAAAAACCCTCTCTCTCTCCAGATGACTGAATGGGTGTGTGCGATTAGAAAAGCATATTTAGAATCTGTGTATATGTTTACTGTTTTTCCTTTTGATAGTAGGAGTGCCTTGGTCAGTGCAGTGAGTTCTGCCTGCTGTGATGTGGTCCCTTGTGGTAGGGGTTTTGCCTCTAAAACTGCGGAGGAGGTAACTACTGCATATCCTGCCTGCCTGTTTCCTTGGGGGTTGATAAAGGAGCTGCCATCCACAAATAAGGTTAGTTGTGCATTCTGAAGGGGCTGGTCATGCAAGTGTAGGTGGCTGGGGGGTTGAGCCTCCAGGACCTCAGGACAAGAATGTTTAGTATGGGGTGGTTTAAGAGAGTCTGGCAGTAAAGTGGCTGGATTTAGAGAGGAGCAAACTTCTAAAGCAACAGTGGGGTCTTCTATGAATAAGAGATGGAAAAGTTGGAGCCGGGATGGAGTTAAGTGGCTAATACTTTTATGAGAGATGAGATCCTGAAGACGGTGTGTGGAGAGGACTGTTAGATTACTGCCTCTAATGAGCTTTTTTGCTTCCTGGGTCAGGCAGGCTGCCGCTGCTAACGCACGCAGACAGGGTTGCCAGCCTTGTACAGTTGGGTCTAGCTGTTTGGATAGATAGGCCACAGGACGGTGGGTGTTACCAACAGGCTGGGCTAAGAGACCAACTGCCACTTTCTGCCTTTCATCTGTAAAGAGTTGGAAGGGACGCTGGAAATCAGGCAGTGAGAGAGTGGGTTGTGAGAGAAGGCAAGCTTTTAAGCGGGTGAAATGAGTCGAGATTAATTTGGGGTTGGACAAAGGCCCATGTGGGGTTTCTTTAACTGCGGCGTATAAAGGTTTGGCTAGGATCCAATGTCTGAAGAAACCTATTAGACCTAGGAAAGATTGAATTTCTTTTGCATCTTGAGGGGGAAGAAGGTTACGTATTAGGGCCATGCGGTCGGTAGTTAGTGACCGGGTTGTTGGGGTGATTTCAATTCCCAAGTATATGATGGATTGGCAAGAAATTTGGGCCTTGTGTTTAGATACTCTACAACCTAATGAGCCTAAATGGTTGAGGAGAGTTGCAGTGTCTAGAAGAGAGTCTTGTTTGGTAGGGCTACAGATTAGGAGATCATCTACATACTGCAGAACTTTGCTATTAGTGAGAGGGCAGGAGGCAAGGTCTTTCACTAAGGCCTGACCAAAGAAATGGGGGCTGTCCCGGAACCCTTGTGGGAGGACTGTCCACGTCAGTTGAGTGGAGGTATGTGTGTCTGGGTCCTCCCATGTGAAGGCAAACAGGAACTGGCTGTCTGTGTGTAGGGGTATGGTAAAGAAGGCATCCTTAAGGTCTAGCACAGTAAAATAAGTAGAATTGGTAGGGATATGGGACAGAAGGGTGTAAGGGTTAGGAACTACAGGGTGCGTGGGACGGGTGGCTTCATTGACTAGCCGAAGATCCTGTACTAACCTATACGTTCCATCTGCCTTTTTAACTGGAAGTATTGGAGTGTTACAAGGGGAATGTGTGCGGACAAGGATATGTTGGCTAAGTAGTCGCGTGATAATTGGCTTTAAACCTTGTAGATGTGTCAGAGAGAGAGAGAATTGGGGGTGGTTTGGGAAACGAGTAGGATCTTTGAGCTTGACAAGAACTGGTGGGTGGTGGGCAGCTATGACCGGGGTGGAAGTGTCCCACACTTGAGGGTGTACAGAAATAGGGAAGATGGGGGGTCGGGGCGACATAGGAGGAGCGTGTGCGCCTGCACAAAGCATGAGCAACAGGTCATGAGAGGGTTGAAGGGGAGTGGATGGGTTGGTGGGGATGTGTATAGAGGCCTTTAAGGTGCTCAGGATGTCTCGGCCTAGTAAGGGGGTAGGGCATGAGGGTATAATGAGGAACGAGTGCGCAAAATAGTTGTTGGCCAGGCAGCAATTAAGGAGTGGAGTTTTTCGTGGAGTGGATGGCTTTCCGTCTACACCTACTACAGAGATATTGGATGGAAGGCTAGGTCCAGAGAAGGACGGCAAAACAGAATAGGTAGCCCCGCTATCTATTAAAAAATTAATTGTCTTACCCGCTACCAGGAGAGTTACCCATGGCTCGGCGAGGGTGATGGGGGTCCCCGAGTCTCGGCACCTTCAGTTGT
>NW_022319253.1:0-4722 GCF_002776525.5 Piliocolobus tephrosceles
ACAACTGAAGGTGCCGAGACTCGGGGACCCCCATCACCCTCGCCGAGCCATGGGTAACTCTCCTGGTAGCGGGTAAGACAATTAATTTTTTAATAGATAGCGGGGCTACCTATTCTGTTTTGCCGTCCTTCTCTGGACCTAGCCTTCCATCCAATATCTCTGTAGTAGGTGTAGACGGAAAGCCATCCACTCCACGAAAAACTCCACTCCTTAATTGCTGCCTGGCCAACAACTATTTTGCGCACTCGTTCCTCATTATACCCTCATGCCCTACCCCCTTACTAGGCCGAGACATCCTGAGCACCTTAAAGGCCTCTATACACATCCCCACCAACCCATCCACTCCCCTTCAACCCTCTCATGACCTGTTGCTCATGCTTTGTGCAGGCGCACACGCTCCTCCTATGTCGCCCCGACCCCCCATCTTCCCTATTTCTGTACACCCTCAAGTGTGGGACACTTCCACCCCGGTCATAGCTGCCCACCACCCACCAGTTCTTGTCAAGCTCAAAGATCCTACTCGTTTCCCAAACCACCCCCAATTCTCTCTCTCTCTGACACATCTACAAGGTTTAAAGCCAATTATCACGCGACTACTTAGCCAACATATCCTTGTCCGCACACATTCCCCTTGTAACACTCCAATACTTCCAGTTAAAAAGGCAGATGGAACGTATAGGTTAGTACAGGATCTTCGGCTAGTCAATGAAGCCACCCGTCCCACGCACCCTGTAGTTCCTAACCCTTACACCCTTCTGTCCCATATCCCTACCAATTCTACTTATTTTACTGTGCTAGACCTTAAGGATGCCTTCTTTACCATACCCCTACACACAGACAGCCAGTTCCTGTTTGCCTTCACATGGGAGGACCCAGACACACATACCTCCACTCAACTGACGTGGACAGTCCTCCCACAAGGGTTCCGGGACAGCCCCCATTTCTTTGGTCAGGCCTTAGTGAAAGACCTTGCCTCCTGCCCTCTCACTAATAGCAAAGTTCTGCAGTATGTAGATGATCTCCTAATCTGTAGCCCTACCAAACAAGACTCTCTTCTAGACACTGCAACTCTCCTCAACCATTTAGGCTCATTAGGTTGTAGAGTATCTAAACACAAGGCCCAAATTTCTTGCCAATCCATCATATACTTGGGAATTGAAATCACCCCAACAACCCGGTCACTAACTACCGACCGCATGGCCCTAATACGTAACCTTCTTCCCCCTCAAGATGCAAAAGAAATTCAATCTTTCCTAGGTCTAATAGGTTTCTTCAGACATTGGATCCTAGCCAAACCTTTATACGCCGCAGTTAAAGAAACCCCACATGGGCCTTTGTCCAACCCCAAATTAATCTCGACTCATTTCACCCGCTTAAAAGCTTGCCTTCTCTCACAACCCACTCTCTCACTGCCTGATTTCCAGCGTCCCTTCCAACTCTTTACAGATGAAAGGCAGAAAGTGGCAGTTGGTCTCTTAGCCCAGCCTGTTGGTAACACCCACCGTCCTGTGGCCTATCTATCCAAACAGCTAGACCCAACTGTACAAGGCTGGCAACCCTGTCTGCGTGCGTTAGCAGCGGCAGCCTGCCTGACCCAGGAAGCAAAAAAGCTCATTAGAGGCAGTAATCTAACAGTCCTCTCCACACACCGTCTTCAGGATCTCATCTCTCATAAAAGTATTAGCCACTTAACTCCATCCCGGCTCCAACTTTTCCATCTCTTATTCATAGAAGACCCCACTGTTGCTTTAGAAGTTTGCTCCTCTCTAAATCCAGCCACTTTACTGCCAGACTCTCTTAAACCACCCCATACTAAACATTCTTGTCCTGAGGTCCTGGAGGCTCAACCCCCCAGCCACCTACACTTGCATGACCAGCCCCTTCAGAATGCACAACTAACCTTATTTGTGGATGGCAGCTCCTTTATCAACCCCCAAGGAAACAGGCAGGCAGGATATGCAGTAGTTACCTCCTCCGCAGTTTTAGAGGCAAAACCCCTACCACAAGGGACCACATCACAGCAGGCAGAACTCACTGCACTGACCAAGGCACTCCTACTATCAAAAGGAAAAACAGTAAACATATACACAGATTCTAAATATGCTTTTCTAATCGCACACACCCATTCAGTCATCTGGAGAGAGAGAGGGTTTTTAACCACCGGCGGTACCCCTATTATTAACAAAAACCAAATACTCAAACTACTAGATGCACTGTCGGCACCTTCCAAGGTAGCCATTATACATTGTAAAGGGCACCAAACTTCATCTGACCCGGTAGCAGCTGGCAACAATTTCGCTGACGTCACTGCCAAGTCAGCCGCCAGATTTTCCACCCCTAAGCCTCCTTCTGTCTGTTTTCTCTCCCCCCAATATGCCCCTCACTACACTCAGGAAGAAAAGGCTAAGCTATTACAAAATCCAACAGCCAAACTAACTACAGGTGACTGGATATATATTGATAACAAACTAGTTATTCCTGAAACACAACTCCATACCATTCTAACAGACATACATAATTCTTTACATATAGGACCCAAAGCCTTATACAATTTTCTAAATCCCCTCCTCCACTGTCCAACACTACAAAAACACTTACAATCAACCAGCAGTGCTCTACCTGCCTAAAGGCAAATCCTCAAGGCGCATTGCATAATCCCCATCCCAGCCACCAACTCAGAGGACACCAACCAGGTGAAGATTGGCAAATTGATTTCACACATATGCCAAAACATAAAAAATTCAAATACCTCTTAACCCTTGTGGACACTTTTTCAGGGTGGATAGAGGCCTATCCTACCACAGGAGAAACCACTAACATTGTTGCCTCTATACTCACTGAACATATTATTCCTAGGTTTGGCCTCCCGGTCACTCTTCAATCCGACAATGGTCCAGCATTCATCTCTAAGGTAGTCCAACAGGTGGCAGCCCTCCTACACATCACCTGGAAACTCCACATCCCTTATAGGCCTCAGTCTTCTGGTAAGGTAGAAAAGGCTAACGGACTCATCAAACAACAGCTCACCAAACTCTCAATCGAAACCCAGCAGTCGTGGGTAACCCTCCTTCCCTTAGCCCTGACCCGGCTGCGGGCAGCACCTCGAAGCCCAACAGGCCTCAGTCCGTTCGAATTAGTCTACGGACGGCCCCTAACCCTCCAGCAAATACCTTCCCTGCCAGCCCCTTTGGTGAACTACCTCCCATATCTCACTCTTCTCAGACAACTCCTAAGACAGCACGCTGAGTTAGCACACCCTCCTCCAACAGACACCTACAACCCACATCTCTCCCTCAGTCCCGGAGACCAAGTATACATAAAAGATATCCAAGCCAAAGACTTACAGCCCAGGTGGAAAGGTCCATACATTGTCCTCCTGTCTACACATACAGCAGCAAAACTCCTAGGACACACGCATTGGATTCATATTTCCCAGCTAAAAAGGGCCCCCACCGAGAATAATCAGTGGACATCAGTTCAACTTTCCCCCACTCGCCTCAAACTTACAAAGCTTCCTTGACTATCTCATGCTCCCCGACCCCTGGCACCTAGCTCGCTTTCTCAACATCCTCTACATAAACCTATCAGACTTTCAATACATAGCCCCAGATCCATATCTACCTCCGGACAATAGTCCAGAGCAGTGGTTCTCCCGTCTTCTAACTTTCATCGAACATCTTCAGTGACAAGGGACACTGCAACTACACTGAAAATGTAGTCTCAGTTTACATTTATATTGCTGTCTCACTCATACACTCAGACCTTTGCTAGTCTGCCTACTGTATGGCAGTTATTTTTTTAATCACTGAAACTTGGCCACAAGACAGCCGAACACACTCAGTAGTACATAGGTCTGCCAGTTGTCTTCCTTAAGGCTGTCAAACTTCTCTCCGCACAATAGAGGCCCCTTCTCATGGCTCACACTTATCCGCCAAAGGCCAAACTTAACCTACACTGTGAATATAACCAATCTCTCCCACCGCTTCCTCTGTGAGGCTTTAGAAGGCCCCCACCTAGTGGCAGCCCCCCTGCCCATGGCCCCCAACACAACTGGTCGCTCTCTAAAACTCTTAACCATACAGCCACTAACTGATCCCTCTATGTCCCCGTGTCCTTGGTCCCCAGTCTAACTTTATACAGCCAGGCAGAAGTAGCAGAGCTTTTCCAACAACTTTCTATGCTACTACGCCACTTTCGTCAAAAACGGGCCGTTTTCCTCCCTCTAGTTATTGGAATCAGCTGAAGGACTGGCCTCCCTGCAGCGCCGAACTACCTCAATAGCCCAAGTAGCTGCCCAAAATAGGCGAGCTCTGGACTTGCTTACAGCTGAAAAAGGAGGCACTTGTCTCTTCCCTGGAGAAGAGTGCTGCTATTATGTTAGCAAGTCAAGCCTAGCAGACACTAACATTCAAACCCTCAATGAAATAAAAGCTGAAATACAGAACCTTAATACCTCAACCTTGCTGGGACCTTCCTTCTGGGTTTTGCCCATATTCCAACAAATGCTTCCATTTCTCATTCCTATACTAATACTGTGCCTTATTTTATTTTTCATCCATGCGTCCAAATACCAACCATAGGCTCCGACTTTAACAACGCCCCTTAACAGCAGGAAGTAGCCAGACAGACCACGGCGCCCCTTTATCACTATTATCAATAAAAGGTTGGACTGTTTGGACGAACAGAGGCAAGATGGTGCACATCCGGGTTCTTCATCCCCCC
>NW_022319255.1:0-2508 GCF_002776525.5 Piliocolobus tephrosceles
GCCCAGTTGGTCTGCACCTTCCCGGGCGCCGGCTGCCTTTTCGCGCGCACGGGAAGAGTTGGGGGTGGGGATGAAGAACCCGGAAGTGCACCATCTTGCCTCCGTTCGTCCAAACAGTCCAACCTTTTATTGATAATAGTGATAAAAGGGCGCCGTGGTCTGTCTGGCTACTTCCTGCTGTTAAGGGGCGTTGTTAAGGTCAGGGCCCATGGTTGGTATTTGGACGCACGGATGAAATATAAAATAAGGCACAGTATTAGTATAGGAATGAGGAATGGAAGCATTTGTTGGAATATGGGCAAAACCCAGAAGGATAGTCCTGGCAAGGTTGGGGAGTATGAGATAGTTAAGAAAATTTAGTAAGTTTGAGGCGAGTGGGGGAAAGCCAAACTGATTTCCACTGATTGCTTTCGGTAGGGGCCCTTTTTAGTTGGGAATGAGGAATGAGTGCGCAAAGTACTTGTTGGCCAGGCAGCAATTAAGGATTGGAGTTTTTCATGGAGTGGATGGCTTTCCACTTACTCCTACTACAGAGATATTGGATGGAAGGCTAGGTCCAGAGAAGGACGGCAAAACAGAATAGGTAGCCTCGCTGTTGATTAAAAAATTGTCTTACCCGCTACCAGGAGAGTTACCCGCGTCTTGGCGAGGGTGATGGGGGTCCCCGAGTCTCGGCACCTTCAGTTGTCATCGTCCAGATGTAGGTGCTGGAAGGAGCTCCCAGGATCCTGGGAAAGGGGGTCATGTAGAGGCGCGGCACCTGTTCTCAGGGTGGGGCAATCAGACTTCCAGTGTCCTCCCTGCTGGCAAGCAGGGCAGGGGGGTTGCTGGTGGACGAGGGTTAGGACATTCACTGGCCTAATGTCCTGATGCCTTGCACTTATAGCAAGGCTGCGTTGGGACTCGGGGACCTTGCGGACACCTGTTGGCATAGTGTCCTGCCTTGCCACACTTATAGCAGGCAGGCTCCTTTTGTAGCCTTGGAGTCTGCGGGGTGTGTGCTCTCTGGTCTGGGGTTATGACTGGGCTGTAAAGCCACTGCTAGGAGCTGAACCTTCTGTTCAAGGCAAGCTTGCCATCTCCTCTCTGGAGTTATAGACCTTAAAGGCTAATTTAACCAGGTCTTGTATTGGTGTCTGAGGACCATCCTCTACCTTTTGAAGTTTTTTACGAATGTCAGGAGCTGATTGAGAAATGAAATAAGACGCCAAAATGGTGGCCCCTGTGGCTGGATTTTCTTCTGGATTTTGAATAATTTCTTTTAATTTGTTAAAATTTACAGTTTTGTTTGAGGCTGCTTGCATACCAGCCAACAAACACTGAACCATTAGGTCTCACCTACGGTGCCCAGGCTGATTTGCTTGGTAGTTCCAGTCTGGGTCTGCCGAGGGGACTGCTTGCTCCCCTAGTGGGATGGCGGCATCAGTTAAATGTAGTTGGTTGGCATGCTGCCTGGCGGCCGCTAGGATGCGCTCTTGCTCCTCAGGGTTTAGGGTGGAGGTTAGGATAACCTGGAGGTCATGCCAAGTTAAGTCATAGGCCTGACAAAGGTATCTAAATTCCTTTATGTATATGGTAGGATTAGCTGAGAAATCACCTAAACGCTTCTCAATTTTGGAAAGATCGGCCAATGAAAAAGTGACATGTACTCTGACTACCCCCTCCGCCCCAGCCACCTCTCGCAAAGGTGCTAACACTGTAGGAGGATGTGGGCAGAGATAGGGGACTCAAGACAGCCAGTTGGGGGCCCCGAAGGAGGCACGGGACTGAGTGGATTACTAGTAGATAAGGAGGAGGAAGGAGGAGTCTGGGCAGGAAGGGAGGGGGTGGAGAGAAGGAGTATAGGGACAAGAGCCCAAGGCCCAAAAGCCTTGTATGTAAATTTCGGACCACTTGCCTAGCCTCCGGCAGAAATTGCTGACGTCGATCACGCCACAGTGGAAAGGAAAATTAACCGCTTCCTCCTAAGGTCTTGTTCAAGCTGCAAGATTTTTATATTGGCTAGGAGACACCCTAAGGGGGTGTTCTTTGGAAATTTGGACTGGGGGTTTCCCATTTGTTTCCTCTTTACCGACACACAATGGACACAATGGAAATGGAAGTGGATCTCTGCCTGGCTTCAAAGCGTCCTTTGGAACCAGCAGAGACAGACTGGAGGCTCTTGAAGCCAAAGTGGAGCGTACCTTCAGGCGGACGTCTCCGTCCTGCAAGGGTCTCCGAAGCCACGTGGTGGCTTCCAAGCCACTTGGTGGCTCAAAATGGACCTCGGACCTGTGCAGGATTTTGGCCGAGGGTGGTAACGAGGACTGTGAGAGTGAGAGAAGCGGGTCTCAGGTCCTGGTCCGTCCGCAGCGTGGAACGAGGAGGAGGAGGCTCCCCGGACCCTGGGGGCCCTGAGGAGGGGTCTCCTCCCAGGTTCAGCACCATCTGTCTTGTTTTTCTAAGACCAGCCGAGCGGGCGCAAAAGAACCAGCAAGTAGGCAAAGGTCAGGCGCAAAACTGCTAGTT
>NW_022319256.1:0-2508 GCF_002776525.5 Piliocolobus tephrosceles
AACTAGCAGTTTTGCGCCTGACCTTTGCCTACTTGCTGGTTCTTTTGCGCCCGCTCGGCTGGTCTTAGAAAAACAAGACAGATGGTGCTGAACCTGGGAGGAGACCCCTCCTCAGGGCCCCCAGGGTCCGGGGAGCCTCCTCCTCCTCGTTCCACGCTGCGGACGGACCAGGACCTGAGACCCGCTTCTCTCACTCTCACAGTCCTCGTTACCACCCTCGGCCAAAATCCTGCACAGGTCCGAGGTCCATTTTGAGCCACCAAGTGGCTTGGAAGCCACCACGTGGCTTCGGAGACCCTTGCAGGACGGAGACGTCCGCCTGAAGGTACGCTCCACTTTGGCTTCAAGAGCCTCCAGTCTGTCTCTGCTGGTTCCAAAGGACGCTTTGAAGCCAGGCAGAGATCCACTTCCATTTCCATTGTGTCCATTGTGTGTCGGTAAAGAGGAAACAAATGGGAAACCCCCAGTCCAAATTTCCAAAGAACACCCCCTTAGGGTGTCTCCTAGCCAATATAAAAATCTTGCAGCTTGAACAAGACCTTAGGAGGAAGCGGTTAATTTTCCTTTCCACTGTGGCGTGATCGACGTCAGCAATTTCTGCCGGAGGCTAGGCAAGTGGTCCGAAATTTACATACAAGGCTTTTGGGCCTTGGGCTCTTGTCCCTATACTCCTTCTCTCCACCCCCTCCCTTCCTGCCCAGACTCCTCCTTCCTCCTCCTTATCTACTAGTAATCCACTCAGTCCCGTGCCTCCTTCGGGGCCCCCAACTGGCTGTCTTGAGTCCCCTATCTCTGCCCACATCCTCCTACAGTGTTAGCACCTTTGCGAGAGGTGGCTGGGGCGGAGGGGGTAGTCAGAGTACATGTCACTTTTTCATTGGCCGATCTTTCCAAAATTGAGAAGCGTTTAGGTGATTTCTCAGCTAATCCTACCATATACATAAAGGAATTTAGATACCTTTGTCAGGCCTATGACTTAACTTGGCATGACCTCCAGGTTATCCTAACCTCCACCCTAAACCCTGAGGAGCAAGAGCGCATCCTAGCGGCCGCCAGGCAGCATGCCAACCAACTACATTTAACTGATGCCGCCATCCCACTAGGGGAGCAAGCAGTCCCCTCGGCAGACCCAGACTGGAACTACCAAGCAAATCAGCCTGGGCACCGTAGGTGAGACCTAATGGTTCAGTGTTTGTTGGCTGGTATGCAAGCAGCCTCAAACAAAACTGTAAATTTTAACAAATTAAAAGAAATTATTCAAAATCCAGAAGAAAATCCAGCCACAGGGGCCACCATTTTGGCGTCTTATTTCATTTCTCAATCAGCTCCTGACATTCGTAAAAAACTTCAAAAGGTAGAGGATGGTCCTCAGACACCAATACAAGACCTGGTTAAATTAGCCTTTAAGGTCTATAACTCCAGAGAGGAGATGGCAAGCTTGCCTTGAACAGAAGGTTCAGCTCCTAGCAGTGGCTTTACAGCCCAGTCATAACCCCAGACCAGAGAGCACACACCCCGCAGACTCCAAGGCTACAAAAGGAGCCTGCCTGCTATAAGTGTGGCAAGGCAGGACACTATGCCAACAGGTGTCCGCAAGGTCCCCGAGTCCCAACGCAGCCTTGCTATAAGTGCAAGGCATCAGGACATTAGGCCAGTGAATGTCCTAACCCTCGTCCACCAGCAACCCCCCTGCCCTGCTTGCCAGCAGGGAGGACACTGGAAGTCTGATTGCCCCACCCTGAGAACAGGTGCCGCGCCTCTACATGACCCCCTTTCCCAGGATCCTGGGAGCTCCTTCCAGCACCTACATCTGGACGATGACAACTGAAGGTGCCGAGACTCGGGGACCCCCATCACCCTCGCCAAGACGCGGGTAACTCTCCTGGTAGCGGGTAAGACAATTTTTTAATCAACAGCGAGGCTACCTATTCTGTTTTGCCGTCCTTCTCTGGACCTAGCCTTCCATCCAATATCTCTGTAGTAGGAGTAAGTGGAAAGCCATCCACTCCATGAAAAACTCCAATCCTTAATTGCTGCCTGGCCAACAAGTACTTTGCGCACTCATTCCTCATTCCCAACTAAAAAGGGCCCCTACCGAAAGCAATCAGTGGAAATCAGTTTGGCTTTCCCCCACTCGCCTCAAACTTACTAAATTTTCTTAACTATCTCATACTCCCCAACCTTGCCAGGACTATCCTTCTGGGTTTTGCCCATATTCCAACAAATGCTTCCATTCCTCATTCCTATACTAATACTGTGCCTTATTTTATATTTCATCCGTGCGTCCAAATACCAACCATGGGCCCTGACCTTAACAACGCCCCTTAACAGCAGGAAGTAGCCAGACAGACCACGGCGCCCTTTTATCACTATTATCAATAAAAGGTTGGACTGTTTGGACGAACGGAGGCAAGATGGTGCACTTCCGGGTTCTTCATCCCCACCCCCAACTCTTCCCGTGCGCGCGAAAAGGCAGCCGGCGCCCGGGAAGGTGCAGACCAACTGGGC
>NW_022319257.1:0-2987 GCF_002776525.5 Piliocolobus tephrosceles
TGTCTCTGTGTATTATTTCCTTTTCTCAAGTCTCTCGTCCCACCTAGTGAGAAGCACCCACAGGTGTGGAGGGGCAGGCCACCCCTTCATCTGGCGTCCAACGTGGAGGCTTTTTGCTAAGGTGAAGGTACGCTGGAGCGTGGTCATTGAGGACAAGTCGACGAGAGACTCCCGAGTACGTCTACAGTCAGCCTTGCGGTAAGCTTGTGCGCTCGGAAGAACCTAGGGTAACAATGGGACAAACTAAAAGTAGATATGCCTCTTATCGCAGCTTTATAAAAATTCTCTTAAAAAGAGGGGGAGTTAAAGTGTCTACCAAAAATCTAAATACGCTCTTTCAAACAATAGAACAGTTTTGTCCATGGTTTCCAGAACAGGGAACTGTAGATCTAAAAGATTGGGAAAAAATTGGCAAAGAATTAAAACAAGCAAGTAGGGAAGGTAAAATCATCCCACTTACAGTATGGAATGATTGGGTCATTATTAAAGTAGCTTTAGAACCGTTGCAAACAGAAGAAGATAGCATTCCAGTTTCTGATGTCCCTAAAAGCTGTGCAGTAGATTGTGAAAAAGAGGCAGGGATAGAATCCCGGAAAGGAAAAGAAAGTTCACACTGTAAATGTGCAGCAGAGCCGGTAATGGCTCGGTCAACGCAAAATGTTGACAATAATCAATTACAGGAGGTAATATATCCTGAAACGTTAAAATTAGAGGAAAAAGATCCAGAATTAGCAGAGCCATCAGAGTCTAAACCACGATGGCCAACACCTCTTACAGCAGCTCAGATGCCTGCAACCTTAGAACCTCAAATGCAGGGAATGAAACAAGTACAAACTCCAAAAGAAGATCAAATAGAGAAAGATAGAGTCTCTGCCATGGCAATGCCAATCCAAATACAATGTCCACAATATCAGCAGGTAGAAAGTAAGATCCAGCCGCCAGTAGCCTATCAATACTGGCCGCCAGCTGAACTGCAGTATCGGCAGCCCCCAGAAAATCTGTATGGACAGCCAGGAACATTTCCAGTGCCACAGGGCAGGGCGCCATATCCTCAGCCGCCCACCATGAGACTTAATCCTACAGCACCGCCTAGTACACAGGGTAGTGCAATACATAAAATTATTGATGAGGCAAGAAAACAGGGAGATATTGAGGCGTGGCAATTCCCAGTAATATTAGAAGCAAGACCACCTAGAGAAGGGGCTCAAGAGGGAGAGCCTCCCGTAGCAGAAGCCAGATATCAGTCCTTTTCTATAAAAATGCTAAAAGAAATGAAAGAAGGAGTAAAACAGTATGGACCCAATTCTCCTTACATGAGAACATTATTAGATTCCATTGCTCATGGGCATAGACTCATTCCTTATGATTGGGAGATTCTGGCAAAATCCTCACTCTCACCCTCTCAATTTTTACAATTTAAGACTTGGTGGATTGATGGGGCACAAGTGCAGGTCCGAAGAAATAGGACTGCCAATCCTCCAATTAACATAGATGCAGATCAACTATTAGGAATAGGTCAAAATTGGAGCACTGTTGACCAACAAGCAATAATGCCAAATGAGGCCATTGAGCAAATCAGGGCTATCTGCCTTAGGGCCTGGGAGAAAATCCAAGACCCAGGAACCGCCTGCCCTTCCTTTAATACAGTAAGACAAGGCTGTAAAGAGCCCTACCCAGATTTCGTAGCAAGACTTCAAGATGCTGCTCAAAAGTCAATTACCGATGAAAATGCCCGTAAAGTCATAGTGGAGTTAATGGCATATGAAAACGCCAATCCTGATTGTCAATCAGCCATTAAGCCGTTAAAAGGAAAGGTTCCCGCAGGATCAGATGTAATCTCAGAGTACGTTAAAGCCTGCGATGGAATTGGAGGAGCTATGCATAAAGCTATGCTTATGGCTCAGGCAATCACAGGAGTTGCTTTAGGAGGACAAGTGAAAACATTTGGGGGAAAATGTTATAATTGTGGTCAAATTGGTCATCTAAAAAAGAATTGCCTAGTCTCAAATAAACAAAATGTAACTACTCAAGTTACTACAACAACAGATAAAGGGCCACCTGGCCTATGCCCAAGATGTAAAAGGGGAAAACATTGGAGTATTCAATGTCGTTCTAAATTTGATAAAAATGGGCAACCACTGTCGGGAAACGAGAGGAGGGGCCAGCCTCAGGCCCCGCAACAAACTGGGGCATTCCAAATTCAACCCTTTGTTCCTCAGGATTTTCAGGAACAACAACCCCCACTGTCGCAAGTGTCTCAGGGAATAAGCCAGTTATCACAATACAGCAATTATCCCCCGCCACAAGTGGCAGTGCAGCAGTAGATTTATGTACTATACAAGCAGTCTCTCTGCTTCCAGGGGAGCCTCCACTAAAAATCCCCACAGGGGTATACGGCCCATTGCCTGAGGGGACTGTAGGACTAATCTTAGGAAGATCAAGTTTAAATTTAAAAGGAGTTCAAATTCATACTGGTGTGGTTGATTCAGACTATGAAGGCGAAATTCAATTGGTTATTAGTTCCTCAATTCCTTGGAGTGCCAGTCCAGGAGACAGGATCGCTCAATTATTACTTCTACCTTATATTAAAATTGGAAACAGTGAGATAAAAAGAACAGGAGGATTCGGAAGCACTGATCTGGCAGGAAAGGCTGCATATTGGGCAAGTCTGGTCTCTGAAAGCAGACCTGTGTGTAAGGCCATTATTCAAGGAAAACAGTTTGAAGGGTTGGTAGACACAGGAGCAGATATCTCTGTCATTGCTTTAAATCAGTGGCCAAAAAATTGGCCTAAACAAAAGGCTGTTACAAGACTTGTTGGCGTAGGCACGGCTTCAGAAGTGTATGAAAGTACAATGATTTTACATTGTTTAGGGCCAGATAATCAAGAAAGTACTGTTCAGCCAATAATTACTTCAATTCCTGTTAATCTATGGGGTCGAGATTTGTTACTCGCAGGATGAATCAAGTGGTGATATCAGAAGAACA
>NW_022319258.1:0-2987 GCF_002776525.5 Piliocolobus tephrosceles
TGTTCTTCTGATATCACCACTTGATTCATCCTGCGAGTAACAAATCTCGACCCCATAGATTAACAGGAATTGAAGTAATTATTGGCTGAACAGTACTTTCTTGATTATCTGGCCCTAAACAATGTAAAATCATTGTACTTTCATACACTTCTGAAGCCGTGCCTACGCCAACAAGTCTTGTAACAGCCTTTTGTTTAGGCCAATTTTTTGGCCACTGATTTAAAGCAATGACAGAGATATCTGCTCCTGTGTCTACCAACCCTTCAAACTGTTTTCCTTGAATAATGGCCTTACACACAGGTCTGCTTTCAGAGACCAGACTTGCCCAATATGCAGCCTTTCCTGCCAGATCAGTGCTTCCGAATCCTCCTGTTCTTTTTATCTCACTGTTTCCAATTTTAATATAAGGTAGAAGTAATAATTGAGCGATCCTGTCTCCTGGACTGGCACTCCAAGGAATTGAGGAACTAATAACCAATTGAATTTCGCCTTCATAGTCTGAATCAACCACACCAGTATGAATTTGAACTCCTTTTAAATTTAAACTTGATCTTCCTAAGATTAGTCCTACAGTCCCCTCAGGCAATGGGCCGTATACCCCTGTGGGGATTTTTAGTGGAGGCTCCCCTGGAAGCAGAGAGACTGCTTGTATAGTACATAAATCTACTGCTGCACTGCCACTTGTGGCGGGGGATAATTGCTGTATTGTGATAACTGGCTTATTCCCTGAGACACTTGCGACAGTGGGGGTTGTTGTTCCTGAAAATCCTGAGGAACAAAGGGTTGAATTTGGAATGCCCCAGTTTGTTGCGGGGCCTGAGGCTGGCCCCTCCTCTCGTTTCCCGACAGTGGTTGCCCATTTTTATCAAATTTAGAACGACATTGAATACTCCAATGTTTTCCCCTTTTACATCTTGGGCATAGGCCAGGTGGCCCTTTATCTGTTGTTGTAGTAACTTGAGTAGTTACATTTTGTTTATTTGAGACTAGGCAATTCTTTTTTAGATGACCAATTTGACCACAATTATAACATTTTCCCCCAAATGTTTTCACTTGTCCTCCTAAAGCAACTCCTGTGATTGCCTGAGCCATAAGCATAGCTTTATGCATAGCTCCTCCAATTCCATCGCAGGCTTTAACGTACTCTGAGATTACATCTGATCCTGCGGGAACCTTTCCTTTTAACGGCTTAATGGCTGATTGACAATCAGGATTGGCGTTTTCATATGCCATTAACTCCACTATGACTTTACGGGCATTTTCATCGGTAATTGACTTTTGAGCAGCATCTTGAAGTCTTGCTACGAAATCTGGGTAGGGCTCTTTACAGCCTTGTCTTACTGTATTAAAGGAAGGGCAGGCGGTTCCTGGGTCTTGGATTTTCTCCCAGGCCCTAAGGCAGATAGCCCTGATTTGCTCAATGGCCTCATTTGGCATTATTGCTTGTTGGTCAACAGTGCTCCAATTTTGACCTATTCCTAATAGTTGATCTGCATCTATGTTAATTGGAGGATTGGCAGTCCTATTTCTTCGGACCTGCACTTGTGCCCCATCAATCCACCAAGTCTTAAATTGTAAAAATTGAGAGGGTGAGAGTGAGGATTTTGCCAGAATCTCCCAATCATAAGGAATGAGTCTATGCCCATGAGCAATGGAATCTAATAATGTTCTCATGTAAGGAGAATTGGGTCCATACTGTTTTACTCCTTCTTTCATTTCTTTTAGCATTTTTATAGAAAAGGACTGATATCTGGCTTCTGCTACGGGAGGCTCTCCCTCTTGAGCCCCTTCTCTAGGTGGTCTTGCTTCTAATATTACTGGGAATTGCCACGCCTCAATATCTCCCTGTTTTCTTGCCTCATCAATAATTTTATGTATTGCACTACCCTGTGTACTAGGCGGTGCTGTAGGATTAAGTCTCATGGTGGGCGGCTGAGGATATGGCGCCCTGCCCTGTGGCACTGGAAATGTTCCTGGCTGTCCATACAGATTTTCTGGGGGCTGCCGATACTGCAGTTCAGCTGGCGGCCAGTATTGATAGGCTACTGGCGGCTGGATCTTACTTTCTACCTGCTGATATTGTGGACATTGTATTTGGATTGGCATTGCCATGGCAGAGACTCTATCTTTCTCTATTTGATCTTCTTTTGGAGTTTGTACTTGTTTCATTCCCTGCATTTGAGGTTCTAAGGTTGCAGGCATCTGAGCTGCTGTAAGAGGTGTTGGCCATCGTGGTTTAGACTCTGATGGCTCTGCTAATTCTGGATCTTTTTCCTCTAATTTTAACGTTTCAGGATATATTACCTCCTGTAATTGATTATTGTCAACATTTTGCGTTGACCGAGCCATTACCGGCTCTGCTGCACATTTACAGTGTGAACTTTCTTTTCCTTTCCGGGATTCTATCCCTGCCTCTTTTTCACAATCTACTGCACAGCTTTTAGGGACATCAGAAACTGGAATGCTATCTTCTTCTGTTTGCAACGGTTCTAAAGCTACTTTAATAATGACCCAATCATTCCATACTGTAAGTGGGATGATTTTACCTTCCCTACTTGCTTGTTTTAATTCTTTGCCAATTTTTTCCCAATCTTTTAGATCTACAGTTCCCTGTTCTGGAAACCATGGACAAAACTGTTCTATTGTTTGAAAGAGCGTATTTAGATTTTTGGTAGACACTTTAACTCCCCCTCTTTTTAAGAGAATTTTTATAAAGCTGCGATAAGAGGCATATCTACTTTTAGTTTGTCCCATTGTTACCCTAGGTTCTTCCGAGCGCACAAGCTTACCGCAAGGCTGACTGTAGACGTACTCGGGAGTCTCTCGTCGACTTGTCCTCAATGACCACGCTCCAGCGTACCTTCACCTTAGCAAAAAGCCTCCACGTTGGACGCCAGATGAAGGGGTGGCCTGCCCCTCCACACCTGTGGGTGCTTCTCACTAGGTGGGACGAGAGACTTGAGAAAAGGAAATAATACACAGAGACA
>NW_022319259.1:0-1191 GCF_002776525.5 Piliocolobus tephrosceles
TATGTGCCTTTCCCGCCCTTAATTCGGGCAGTGACATGGATGGATAATCCTATTGAAGTATATGTTAATAATAGTGTGTGGGTACCTGGTCCCACAGATGATCGTTGTCCTGCCAAACCGGAGGAAGAAGGAATGATGATAAATATTTCCATTGGGTATCGTTATCCTCCTATATGTCTAGGGACAGCACCAGGATGTTTAATGCCTGCTATCCAAAATTGGTTGGTAGAAGTACCTACTCTCAATCCCATAAGTAGATTTACTTATCACATGGTAAGCGGAATGTCACTCAAACCACAGCTTAACTATTTTCAAGACTTTTCTTATCAAAGATCATTAAAATTTAGGCCAAAAGGGAAACCTTGCCCCAAGGAGATTTCCATAGAATCAAAAGATTTAGTTTGGGAAGAATGTGTGGCCGATAGTGCCGTAATTTTACAAAACAATACATTTGGAACTATTATAGATTGGGCACCTCGAGGTCAATTCTACCACAATTGCACAGGACAAACTCAATCCTGTCCCAGTGCACTAGTGAGTCCAACTGTGGATAGTGACTTAACAGAAAATTTAGACAAACTTAAGCACAAAAAATTACAGTCTTTCCATCCTTGGATATGGGGAGAAAAGGGAATCTCTACTCCCAGACCAAAAATGATAAGTCCTGTTTTTGGTCCTGAACATCCAGAATTATGGAGGCTTACTGTGGCTTCATACCACCTTAGAATTTGGTCTGGAAACCAAACTATAGAAACAAGAGATTATAAGCCATCTTACTCTATCAACCTAAATTCCAATCTAACAGTTCCTTTACAGAGTTGTGTAAAGCCCCCTTATATGTTAGTCATAGGAAATATAGTTATTAAACCAGATTCCCAAACTATAACTTGTGAAAATTGCAGATTGTTTACTTGCATTGATTCGACTTTTGATTGGCAGCACCATATTCTGCTAGTGAGAGCAAGAGAAGGCGTGTGGATCCCTGTGTCCATGGATCGACCATGGGAGGCCTCGCCATCCATTCATATTTTGACTGAAGTATTAAAAGGCGTTTTAAATAGATCCAAAAGATTCATTTTTACTCTGATTGCAGTGATTATGGGACTAATTGCAGTCACATCTACAGCCGCTGTGGCAGGAGTCGCATTGCACTCTTCTGTTCAGACAGTAAGCTTTGTCGACAATTGGCAA
>NW_022319260.1:0-2208 GCF_002776525.5 Piliocolobus tephrosceles
GCTTTTTGCTAAGGTGAAGGTACGCTGGAGCGTGGTCATTGAGGACAAGTCGACGAGAGACTCCCGAGTACGTCTACAGTCAGCCTTGCGGTAAGCTTGTGCGCTCGGAAGAACCTAGGGTAACAATGGGACAAACTAAAAGTAGATATGCCTCTTATCGCAGCTTTATAAAAATTCTCTTAAAAAGAGGGGGAGTTAAAGTGTCTACCAAAAATCTAAATACGCTCTTTCAAACAATAGAACAGTTTTGTCCATGGTTTCCAGAACAGGGAACTTTAGATCTAAAAGATTGGGAAAAAATTGGCAAAGAATTAAAACAAGCAAGTAGGGAAGGTAAAATCGTCCCACTTACAGTATGGAATGATTGGGTCATTATTAAAGTAGCTTTAGAACCGTTGCAAACAGAAGAAGATAGCATTCCAGTTTCTGATGTCCGTAAAAGCTGTGCAGTAGATTGTGAAAAAGAGGCAGGGATAGAATCCCGGAAAGGAAAAGAAAGTTCACACTGTAAATGTGTAGCAGAGCCGGTAATGGCTCGGTCAACGCAAAATGTTGACAATAATCAATTACAGGAGGTAATATATCCTGAAACGTTAAAATTAGAGGAAAAAGATCCAGAATTAGCAGAGCCATCAGAGTCTAAACCACGATGGTCAACACCTCTTACAGCAGCTCAGATGCCTGCAACCTTAGAACCTCAAATGCAGGTTAAACAAGTACAAACTCCAAAAGAAGATCAAATAGAGAAAGATAGAGTCTCTGCCATGGCAATGCCAATCCAAATACAATGTCCACAATATCAGCAGGTAGAAAGTAAGATCCAGCCGCCAGTAGCCTATCAATACTGGCCGCCAGCTGAACTGCAGTATCGGCAGCCCCCAGAAAATCTGTATGGACAGCCAGGAACATTTCCAGTGCCACAGGGCAGGGCGCCATATCCTCAGCCGCCCACCATGAGACTTAATCCTACAGCACCGCCTAGTACACAGGGTAGTGCAATACATAAAATTATTGATGAGGCAAGAAAACAGGGAGATATTGAGGCGTGGCAATTCCCAGTAATATTAGAAGCAAGACCACCTAGAGAAGGGGCTCAAGAGGGAGAGCCTCCCGTAGCAGAAGCCAAATATCAGTCCTTTTCTATAAAAATGCTAAAAGAAATGAAAGAAGGAGTAAAACAGTATGGACCCAATTCTCCTTACATGAGAACATTATTAGATTCCATTGCTCATGGGCATAGACTCATTCCTTATGATTGGGAGATTCTGGCAAATCCTCACTCTCACCCTCTCAATTTTTACAATTTAAGACTTGGTGGATTGATGGGGCACAAGTGCAGGTCCGAAGAAATAGGACTGCCAATCCTCCAATTAACATAGATGTAGATCAACTATTAGGAATAGGTCAAAATTGGAGCACTGTTGACCAACAAGCAATAATGCCAAATGAGGCCATTGAGCAAATCAGGGCTATCTGCCTTAGGGCCTGGGAGAAAATCCAAGACCCAGGAACCGCCTGCCCTTCCTTTAATACAGTAAGACAAGGCTGTAAAGAGCCCTACCCAGATTTCGTAGCAAGACTTCAAGATGCTGCTCAAAAGTCAATTACCGATGAAAATGCCCGTAAAGTCATAGTGGAGTTAATGGCATATGAAAACGCCAATCCTGATTGTCAATCAGCCATTAAGCCGTTAAAAGGAAAGGTTCCCGCAGGATCAGATGTAATCTCAGAGTACGTTAAAGCCTGCGATGGAATTGGAGGAGCTATGCATAAAGCTATGCTTATGGCTCAGGCAATCACAGGAGTTGCTTTAGGAGGACAAGTGAAAACATTTGGGGGAAAATGTTATAATTGTGGTCAAATTGGTCATCTAAAAAAGAATTGCCTAGTCTCAAATAAACAAAATGTAACTACTCAAGTTACTACAACAACAGATAAAGGGCCACCTGGCCTATGTCCAAGATGTAAAAAGGGAAAACATTGGAGTATTCAATGTCGTTCTAAATTTGATAAAAATGGGCAACCACTGTCGGGAAACGAGAGGAGGGGCCAGCCTCAGGCCCCGCAACAAACTGGGGCATTCCAAATTCAATCCTTTGTTCCTCAGGATTTTCAGGAACAACAACCCCCACTGTCGCAAGTGTCTCAGGGAATAAGCCAGTTATCACAATACAGCAATTATCCCCCGCCACAAGTGGCAGTGCAGCA
>NW_022319261.1:0-2208 GCF_002776525.5 Piliocolobus tephrosceles
TGCTGCACTGCCACTTGTGGCGGGGGATAATTGCTGTATTGTGATAACTGGCTTATTCCCTGAGACACTTGCGACAGTGGGGGTTGTTGTTCCTGAAAATCCTGAGGAACAAAGGATTGAATTTGGAATGCCCCAGTTTGTTGCGGGGCCTGAGGCTGGCCCCTCCTCTCGTTTCCCGACAGTGGTTGCCCATTTTTATCAAATTTAGAACGACATTGAATACTCCAATGTTTTCCCTTTTTACATCTTGGACATAGGCCAGGTGGCCCTTTATCTGTTGTTGTAGTAACTTGAGTAGTTACATTTTGTTTATTTGAGACTAGGCAATTCTTTTTTAGATGACCAATTTGACCACAATTATAACATTTTCCCCCAAATGTTTTCACTTGTCCTCCTAAAGCAACTCCTGTGATTGCCTGAGCCATAAGCATAGCTTTATGCATAGCTCCTCCAATTCCATCGCAGGCTTTAACGTACTCTGAGATTACATCTGATCCTGCGGGAACCTTTCCTTTTAACGGCTTAATGGCTGATTGACAATCAGGATTGGCGTTTTCATATGCCATTAACTCCACTATGACTTTACGGGCATTTTCATCGGTAATTGACTTTTGAGCAGCATCTTGAAGTCTTGCTACGAAATCTGGGTAGGGCTCTTTACAGCCTTGTCTTACTGTATTAAAGGAAGGGCAGGCGGTTCCTGGGTCTTGGATTTTCTCCCAGGCCCTAAGGCAGATAGCCCTGATTTGCTCAATGGCCTCATTTGGCATTATTGCTTGTTGGTCAACAGTGCTCCAATTTTGACCTATTCCTAATAGTTGATCTACATCTATGTTAATTGGAGGATTGGCAGTCCTATTTCTTCGGACCTGCACTTGTGCCCCATCAATCCACCAAGTCTTAAATTGTAAAAATTGAGAGGGTGAGAGTGAGGATTTGCCAGAATCTCCCAATCATAAGGAATGAGTCTATGCCCATGAGCAATGGAATCTAATAATGTTCTCATGTAAGGAGAATTGGGTCCATACTGTTTTACTCCTTCTTTCATTTCTTTTAGCATTTTTATAGAAAAGGACTGATATTTGGCTTCTGCTACGGGAGGCTCTCCCTCTTGAGCCCCTTCTCTAGGTGGTCTTGCTTCTAATATTACTGGGAATTGCCACGCCTCAATATCTCCCTGTTTTCTTGCCTCATCAATAATTTTATGTATTGCACTACCCTGTGTACTAGGCGGTGCTGTAGGATTAAGTCTCATGGTGGGCGGCTGAGGATATGGCGCCCTGCCCTGTGGCACTGGAAATGTTCCTGGCTGTCCATACAGATTTTCTGGGGGCTGCCGATACTGCAGTTCAGCTGGCGGCCAGTATTGATAGGCTACTGGCGGCTGGATCTTACTTTCTACCTGCTGATATTGTGGACATTGTATTTGGATTGGCATTGCCATGGCAGAGACTCTATCTTTCTCTATTTGATCTTCTTTTGGAGTTTGTACTTGTTTAACCTGCATTTGAGGTTCTAAGGTTGCAGGCATCTGAGCTGCTGTAAGAGGTGTTGACCATCGTGGTTTAGACTCTGATGGCTCTGCTAATTCTGGATCTTTTTCCTCTAATTTTAACGTTTCAGGATATATTACCTCCTGTAATTGATTATTGTCAACATTTTGCGTTGACCGAGCCATTACCGGCTCTGCTACACATTTACAGTGTGAACTTTCTTTTCCTTTCCGGGATTCTATCCCTGCCTCTTTTTCACAATCTACTGCACAGCTTTTACGGACATCAGAAACTGGAATGCTATCTTCTTCTGTTTGCAACGGTTCTAAAGCTACTTTAATAATGACCCAATCATTCCATACTGTAAGTGGGACGATTTTACCTTCCCTACTTGCTTGTTTTAATTCTTTGCCAATTTTTTCCCAATCTTTTAGATCTAAAGTTCCCTGTTCTGGAAACCATGGACAAAACTGTTCTATTGTTTGAAAGAGCGTATTTAGATTTTTGGTAGACACTTTAACTCCCCCTCTTTTTAAGAGAATTTTTATAAAGCTGCGATAAGAGGCATATCTACTTTTAGTTTGTCCCATTGTTACCCTAGGTTCTTCCGAGCGCACAAGCTTACCGCAAGGCTGACTGTAGACGTACTCGGGAGTCTCTCGTCGACTTGTCCTCAATGACCACGCTCCAGCGTACCTTCACCTTAGCAAAAAGC
>NW_022319262.1:0-1191 GCF_002776525.5 Piliocolobus tephrosceles
TTGCCAATTGTCGACAAAGCTTACTGTCTGAACAGAAGAGTGCAATGCGACTCCTGCCACAGCGGCTGTAGATGTGACTGCAATTAGTCCCATAATCACTGCAATCAGAGTAAAAATGAATCTTTTGGATCTATTTAAAACGCCTTTTAATACTTCAGTCAAAATATGAATGGATGGCGAGGCCTCCCATGGTCGATCCATGGACACAGGGATCCACACGCCTTCTCTTGCTCTCACTAGCAGAATATGGTGCTGCCAATCAAAAGTCGAATCAATGCAAGTAAACAATCTGCAATTTTCACAAGTTATAGTTTGGGAATCTGGTTTAATAACTATATTTCCTATGACTAACATATAAGGGGGCTTTACACAACTCTGTAAAGGAACTGTTAGATTGGAATTTAGGTTGATAGAGTAAGATGGCTTATAATCTCTTGTTTCTATAGTTTGGTTTCCAGACCAAATTCTAAGGTGGTATGAAGCCACAGTAAGCCTCCATAATTCTGGATGTTCAGGACCAAAAACAGGACTTATCATTTTTGGTCTGGGAGTAGAGATTCCCTTTTCTCCCCATATCCAAGGATGGAAAGACTGTAATTTTTTGTGCTTAAGTTTGTCTAAATTTTCTGTTAAGTCACTATCCACAGTTGGACTCACTAGTGCACTGGGACAGGATTGAGTTTGTCCTGTGCAATTGTGGTAGAATTGACCTCGAGGTGCCCAATCTATAATAGTTCCAAATGTATTGTTTTGTAAAATTACGGCACTATCGGCCACACATTCTTCCCAAACTAAATCTTTTGATTCTATGGAAATCTCCTTGGGGCAAGGTTTCCCTTTTGGCCTAAATTTTAATGATCTTTGATAAGAAAAGTCTTGAAAATAGTTAAGCTGTGGTTTGAGTGACATTCCGCTTACCATGTGATAAGTAAATCTACTTATGGGATTGAGAGTAGGTACTTCTACCAACCAATTTTGGATAGCAGGCATTAAACATCCTGGTGCTGTCCCTAGACATATAGGAGGATAACGATACCCAATGGAAATATTTATCATCATTCCTTCTTCCTCCGGTTTGGCAGGACAACGATCATCTGTGGGACCAGGTACCCACACACTATTATTAACATATACTTCAATAGGATTATCCATCCATGTCACTGCCCGAATTAAGGGCGGGAAAGGCACATA
>NW_022319263.1:0-7077 GCF_002776525.5 Piliocolobus tephrosceles
TGTCTCTGTGTATTATTTCCTTTTCTCAAGTCTCTCGTCCCACCTAGCGAGAAGTACCCACAGGTGTGGAGGGGCAGGCCACCCCTTCATCTGGCGTCCAACGTGGAGGCTTTTTGCTAAGGTGAAGGTACGCTGGAGCGTGGTCATTGAGGACAAGTCGACGAGAGACTCCCGAGTACGTCTACAGTCAGCCTTACGGTAAGCTTGTGCGCTCGGAAGAACCTAGGGTAACAATGGGACAAACTAAAAGTAGATATGCCTCTTATCGCAGCTTTATAAAAATTCTCTTAAAAAGAGGGGGAGTTAAAGTGTCTACCAAAAATCTAAATACGCTCTTTCAAACAATAGAACAGTTTTGTCCATGGTTTCCAGAACAGGGAACTTTAGATCTAAAAGATTGGGAAAAAATTGGCAAAGAATTAAAACAAGCAAGTAGGGAAGGTAAAATCATCCCACTTACAGTATGGAATGATTGGGTCATTATTAAAGTAGCTTTAGAACCGTTGCAAACAGAAGAAGATAGCATTCCAGTTTCTGATGTCCGTAAAAGCTGTGCAGTAGATTGTGAAAAAGAGGCAGGGATAGAATCCCGGAAAGGAAAAGAAAGTTCACACTGTAAATGTGTAGCAGAGCCGGTAATGGCTCGGTCAACGCAAAATGTTGACAATAATCAATTACAGGAGGTAATATATCCTGAAACGTTAAAATTAGAGGAAAAAGATCCAGAATTAGCAGAGCCATCAGAGTCTAAACCACGATGGCCAACACCTCTTACAGCAGCTCAGATGCCTGCAACCTTAGAACCTCAAATGCAGGGAATGAAACAAGTACAAACTCCAAAAGAAGATCAAATAGAGAAAGATAGAGTCTCTGCCATGGCAATGCCAATCCAAGTACAGTATCCACAATATCAGCAGGTAGAAAGTAAGATCCAGCCGCCAGTAGCCTATCAATATGGGCCGCCAGCTGAACTGCAGTATCGGCAGCCCCCAGAAAATCTGTATGGACAGCCAGGAACATTTCCAGTGCCACAGGGCAGGGCGCCATATCCTCAGCCGCCCACCATGAGATTTAATCCTACAGCACCGCCTAGTACACAGGGTAGTGCAATACATAAAATTATTGATGAGGCAAGAAAACAGGGAGATATTGAGGCGTGGCAATTCCCAGTAATATTAGAAGCAAGACCACCTAGAGAAGGGGCTCAAGAGGGAGAGCCTCCCGTAGCAGAAGCCAGATATCAGTCCTTTTCTATAAAAATGCTGAAAGAAATGAAAGAAGGAGTAAAACAGTATGGACCCAATTCTCCTTACATGAGAACATTATTAGATTCCATTGCTCATGGGCATAGACTCATTCCTTATGATTGGGAGATTCTGGCAAAATCCTCACTCTCACCCTCTCAATTTTTACAATTTAAGACTTGGTGGATTGATGGGGCACAAGTGCAGGTCCGAAGAAATAGGACTGCCAATCCTCCAATTAACATAGATGCAGATCAACTATTAGGAAAAGGTCAAAATTGGAGCACTGTTGACCAACAAGCTATAATGCCAAATGAGGCCATTGAGCAAATCAGGGCTATCTGCCTTAGGGCCTGGGAGAAAATCCAAGACCCAGGAACCGCCTGCCCTTCCTTTAATACAGTAAGACAAGGCTGTAAAGAGCCCTACCCAGATTTCGTAGCAAGACTTCAAGATGCTGCTCAAAAGTCAATTACCGATGAAAATGCCCGTAAAGTCATAGTGGAGTTAATGGCATATGAAAACGCCAATCCTGATTGTCAATCAGCCATTAAGCCGTTAAAAGGAAAGGTTCCCGCAGGATCAGATGTAATCTCAGAGTACGTTAAAGCCTGCGATGGAATTGGAGGAGCTATGCATAAAGCTATGCTTATGGCTCAGGCAATCACAGGAGTTGCTTTAGGAGGACAAGTGAAAACATTTGGGGGAAAATGTTATAATTGTGGTCAAATTGGTCATCTAAAAAAGAATTGCCTAGTCTCAAATAAACAAAATGTAACTGCTCAAGTTACTACAACAGATAAAGGGCCACCTGGCCTATGTCCAAGATGTAAAAAGGGAAAACATTGGAGTATTCAATGTCGTTCTAAATTTGATAAAAATGGGCAACCACTGTCGGGAAACGAGAGGAGGGGCCAGCCTCAGGCCCCGCAACAAACTGGGGCATTCCAAATTCAATCCTTTGTTCCTCAGGATTTTCAGGAACAACAACCCCCACTGTCGCAAGTGTCTCAGGGAATAAGCCAGTTATCACAATACAGCAATTATCCCCCGCCACAAGTGGCAGTGCAGCAATAGATCTATGTACTATACAAGCAGTCTCTCTGCTTCCAGGGGAGCCTCCACAAAAAATCCCCACAGGGGTATACGGCCCATTGCCTGAGGGGACTGTAGGACTAATCTTAGGAAGATCAAGTTTAAATTTAAAAGGAGTTCAAATTCATACTGGTGTGGTTGATTCAGACTATGAAGGCGAAATTCAATTGGTTATTAGTTCCTCAATTCCTTGGAGTGCCAGTCCAGGAGACAGAATCGCTCAATTATTACTCCTACCTTATATTAAAATTGGAAACAGTGAAATAAAAAGAACAGGAGGGTTCGGAAGCACTGATCCGGCAGGAAAGGCTGCATATTGGGCAAGTCTGGTCTCTGAAAGCAGACCTGTGTGTAAGGCCATTATTCAAGGAAAACAGTTTGAAGGGTTGGTAGACACAGGAGCAGATATCTCTGTCATTGCTTTAAATCAGTGGCCAAAAAATTGGCCTAAACAAAAGGCTGTTACAAGACTTGTTGGCGTAGGCACGGCTTCAGAAGTATATGAAAGTACAATGATTTTACATTGTTTAGGGCCGGATAATCAAGAAAGTACTGTTCAGCCAATGATTACTTCAATTCCTGTTAATCTATGGGGTCGAGATTTGTTACAACAATGGGGTGCAGAAATCATTATGCCCACTCCATTATACAGCCCCGTGAGTCAAAAAATCATGACCAGAATGGGATATATACCAGGAAAGGGATTAGGAAAAAATGAAAATGGCATTAAAGTCCCAATTGAGACTGGGAAAAATCAAGAAAGAAAAGGAATAGGGTATCCTTTTTAGGGGCGGCCACTGTGGAGCCTCCTCAACCCATTCCATTAACTTGGAAAACAGAAAAACCGGTATGGGTAAACCAGTGGCCGCTACCAAAACAAAAACTGGAGGCTTTACACTTATTAGCAAAGGAACAATTAGAAAAGGGACACATTGAGCCTTCATTCTCACCCTGGAATTCTCCTGTATTTGTAATTCGGAAAAAATCAGGCAAATGGCGTATGTTAATGGACTTAAGAGCTGTAAACGCTGTAATTCAACCCATGGGGCCTCTCCAACCTGGATTGCCCTCTCCGGCCATGATACCAAAAGACTGGCCTTTAATTATAATTGATCTTAAGGATTGCTTTTTTACCATTCCTCTGGCAGAGCAAGATTGTAAAAAATTTGCCTTTACTATACCAGCTATAAATAATAAAGAGCCAGCCACCAGGTTTCAGTGGAAAGTTTTACCTCAGGGAATGCTTAATAGTCCAACTATTTGTCAAACTTTCGTAGGTCAAGTCCTTCAACCAGTTAGAGACAAATTTTCAGATTGTTATATCATTCACTATATTGATGACATTTTATGTGCTGCAGAAACAAGAGAAAGATTAATTGACTGTTACACATTTCTGCAAGCAGAGGTTGCCAACGCAGGACTAACAATTGCATTTGATAAGATCCAAACCTCTGATCCTTTTCATTATTTAGGGATGCAAATAGAAAATAGAAAAATTAAGCCACAAAAAATAGAAATAAGAAAAGATACATTGGAAACATTAAATGACTTTCAAAAATTGTTAGGCGATATTAATTGGATTCGGCCAACTCTAGGCATTCCTACTTATGCCATGTCAAATTTGTTCTCTATCCTAAGAGGAGATCCAGACTTAAATAGTAGAAGAACATTGACCCCAGAGGCAACAAAAGAAATTAAATTAGTGGAAGAAAAAATTCAGTCAGCGCAAATAAATAGAATAGATTCTTTAGCCCCACTCCAACTTTTGATTTTTGCCACTGCACATTCTCCAACAGGCATCATTGTTCAAAATACTGATCTTGTGGAGTGGTCATTCCTTCCACACAGTACAATTAAAACTTTTACATTGTACTTGGATCAAATGGCTACATTAATTGGTCAGACAAGATTACAAATAATAAAGTTGTGTGGTAATGACCCAGACAAAATAGTTGTTCCTTTAACCAAGGAACAAGTTAAACAAGCCTTTATCAATTCTGGTGCATGGCAAATTGGCCTTGCTGATTTTGTGGGAATTATTGATAATCATTACCCAAAAACAAAAATCTTCCAGTTTTTAAAATTGACTACTTGGATTTTACCTAAAATTACCAGACATGAACCTTTAGAAAATGCTCTGACAGTATTTACTGATGGTTCCAGCAATGGAAAAGCAGCTTACACAGGGCCAAAAGAACGAGTAATCAAAACTCAATATCAATCAGCTCAAAGGGCAGAGTTGGTTGCAGTCATTACAGTGTTAGAAGATTTTAATCAACCTGTTAATATTATATCAGATTCTGCATATGTAGTACAGGCTACAAGAGATGTTGAGACAGCTCTTATTAAATATAGCATGGATGATCAGTTAAACCACCTATTCAATTTGTTACAACAAACTGTAAGAAAGAGGAATTTCCCATTTTATATTACTCATATTCGAGCACACACTAATTTACCAGGACCTTTAACTAAAGCTAATGAAAAAGCTGACTTACTGGTATCCTCTGCATTCATAAAAGCACAAGAACTTCATGCTTTGACTCATGTAAATGCAGCAGGGTTAAAAAACAAATTTGATGTCACATGGAAACAGGCAAAAAATATTGTACAACATTGTACCCAGTGTCAAGTGCTACACCTGCCCACTCAAGAGGCAGGAGTTAATCCCAGAGGTCTGTGTCCTAATGCATTATGGCAAATGGATGTTACCCATGTACCTTCATTTGGAAAATTATCATATGTTCATGTAACAGTTGATACTTATTCACATTTCATATGGGCAACATGCCAGACAGGAGAAAGTACTTCTCATGTTAAAAAACATTTATTATCTTGTTTTGCTGTGATGGGAGTTCCAGAAAAAATTAAAACTGACAATGGACCAGGTTATTGTAGTAAAGCTTTCCAAAAATTCTTAAATCAGTGGAATATTACGCATACAACAGGAATTCCTTATAATTCCCAAGGACAGGCCATAGTAGAAAGAACTAATAGAACACTCAAAACTCAGTTAGTTAAACAAAAAGAAGGGGGAGACAGTAAGGAGTGTACCTCTCCTCAGATGCAGCTTAATCTAGCACTCTATACTTTAAATTTTTTAAACATTTATAGGAATCAGACTACTACTTCTGCAGAACAACATCTTACTGGTAAAAAGAACAGCCCACATGAAGGAAAACTGATTTGGTGGAAAGACAACAAAAATAAGACATGGGAAATAGGGAAGGTAATAACCTGGGGAAGAGGGTTTGCTTGTGTTTCACCAGGAGAAAATCAGCTCCCTATTTGGATACCCACTAGACATTTGAAGGTCTACAATGAACCCATCGGAGATGCAAAGAAAAGCGCCTCCACGGAGACGGAAACACCGCAATCGAGCACCATTGACTCGCAGGATGAATCAAGTGGTGATATCAGAAGAACAGATGAAGACACCACGCACCAAGAAGGCAGAGCTGCCAACCTGGGCACAGTTGAAGAAGCTGACGCTGTTAGCTAGAAAAAGCCTAGCTAGCACAAAGGTGACACAAACCTCAGAAAAAATGCTGCTTGCAGCTTTAATGGTTGTATCAACGGTGGTAAGTCTCCCCATGCCTGCAGGAGCAGCTGCAGCTAATTATACCTACTGGGCTTATGTGCCTTTCCCGCCCTTAATTCGGGCAGTGACATGGATGGATAATCCTATTGAAGTATATGTTAATAATAGTGTGTGGGTACCTGGTCCCACAGATGATCGTTGCCCTGCCAAACCGGAGGAAGAAGGAATGATGATAAATATTTCCATTGGGTATCGTTATCCTCCTATATGTCTAGGGACAGCACCAGGATGTTTAATGCCTGCTATCCAAAATTGGTTAGTAGAAGTACCTACTCTCAATCCCATCAGTATATTTACTTACCACAAGGTTGTGGAATTCACAATCTGGTATCGATCAAAAATTGGCAAATCAAATTAATGATCTTAGACAAACTGTTATTTGGATGGGAGATAGACTCATGAGCTTGGAACATCGTTTCCAGTTACAGTGTGACTGGAATACTTCAGATTTTTGTATTACACCCCAAGTTTATAATGAGTCTAAACATCACTGGGACATGGTAAGACGCCATCTACAGGGAAGAGAAGATAATCTCACTTTAGACATTTCTAAATTAAAAGAACAAATTTTTGAAGCCTCTCAAAGTCATTTAAATATTGTCCCTGGAGCTGAGGCGTTAGATCAAGTGGCAAAAAATCTTTATGGATTAAACCCCACGACTTGGATTAAGTCTATTGGAAACACTACTGTAGTAAATTTTGGAATTATGTGTCTCTGTTTAATCGGTTTGTTTTTAGTGTGCCGGACCAGTCGAAGGATCCTGCGCCAAAATCGAGAGAACGAACAAGCCTTCATCGCAATGGCACATTTGTATAGAGGGAAAGGGAGAGAGAATGTTGCGGGAAGTCAGGGACCTTGAACGGAGGGACTGGCTGAAGCCACAGCAGAAAAACATAAAATATGAAGATTTCATGGACATTTTATTAGTTCTTCAAAATTTATACTTTTGTAATTTCTTATGTCTGTCTTTAACCTCTTAATCCCATCATTTTCTTTTCAAGCTGAGGAGGATATATGTCACCTCAGGACCCTGTGATGATTGCCTTAACTGCACAAATTGTTTGTGGAGCATGTATGTTTGAACAATATGAAATCTGGGCATCTTGAAAAAAGAACAGGATAACAGCGATGTTCAG
>NW_022319264.1:0-7077 GCF_002776525.5 Piliocolobus tephrosceles
CTGAACATCGCTGTTATCCTGTTCTTTTTTCAAGATGCCCAGATTTCATATTGTTCAAACATACATGCTCCACAAACAATTTGTGCAGTTAAGGCAATCATCACAGGGTCCTGAGGTGACATATATCCTCCTCAGCTTGAAAAGAAAATGATGGGATTAAGAGGTTAAAGACAGACATAAGAAATTACAAAAGTATAAATTTTGAAGAACTAATAAAATGTCCATGAAATCTTCATATTTTATGTTTTTCTGCTGTGGCTTCAGCCAGTCCCTCCGTTCAAGGTCCCTGACTTCCCGCAACATTCTCTCTCCCTTTCCCTCTATACAAATGTGCCATTGCGATGAAGGCTTGTTCGTTCTCTCGATTTTGGCGCAGGATCCTTCGACTGGTCCGGCACACTAAAAACAAACCGATTAAACAGAGACACATAATTCCAAAATTTACTACAGTAGTGTTTCCAATAGACTTAATCCAAGTCGTGGGGTTTAATCCATAAAGATTTTTTGCCACTTGATCTAACGCCTCAGCTCCAGGGACAATATTTAAATGACTTTGAGAGGCTTCAAAAATTTGTTCTTTTAATTTAGAAATGTCTAAAGTGAGATTATCTTCTCTTCCCTGTAGATGGCGTCTTACCATGTCCCAGTGATGTTTAGACTCATTATAAACTTGGGGTGTAATACAAAAATCTGAAGTATTCCAGTCACACTGTAACTGGAAACGATGTTCCAAGCTCATGAGTCTATCTCCCATCCAAATAACAGTTTGTCTAAGATCATTAATTTGATTTGCCAATTTTTGATCGATACCAGATTGTGAATTCCACAACCTTGTGGTAAGTAAATATACTGATGGGATTGAGAGTAGGTACTTCTACTAACCAATTTTGGATAGCAGGCATTAAACATCCTGGTGCTGTCCCTAGACATATAGGAGGATAACGATACCCAATGGAAATATTTATCATCATTCCTTCTTCCTCCGGTTTGGCAGGGCAACGATCATCTGTGGGACCAGGTACCCACACACTATTATTAACATATACTTCAATAGGATTATCCATCCATGTCACTGCCCGAATTAAGGGCGGGAAAGGCACATAAGCCCAGTAGGTATAATTAGCTGCAGCTGCTCCTGCAGGCATGGGGAGACTTACCACCGTTGATACAACCATTAAAGCTGCAAGCAGCATTTTTTCTGAGGTTTGTGTCACCTTTGTGCTAGCTAGGCTTTTTCTAGCTAACAGCGTCAGCTTCTTCAACTGTGCCCAGGTTGGCAGCTCTGCCTTCTTGGTGCGTGGTGTCTTCATCTGTTCTTCTGATATCACCACTTGATTCATCCTGCGAGTCAATGGTGCTCGATTGCGGTGTTTCCGTCTCCGTGGAGGCGCTTTTCTTTGCATCTCCGATGGGTTCATTGTAGACCTTCAAATGTCTAGTGGGTATCCAAATAGGGAGCTGATTTTCTCCTGGTGAAACACAAGCAAACCCTCTTCCCCAGGTTATTACCTTCCCTATTTCCCATGTCTTATTTTTGTTGTCTTTCCACCAAATCAGTTTTCCTTCATGTGGGCTGTTCTTTTTACCAGTAAGATGTTGTTCTGCAGAAGTAGTAGTCTGATTCCTATAAATGTTTAAAAAATTTAAAGTATAGAGTGCTAGATTAAGCTGCATCTGAGGAGAGGTACACTCCTTACTGTCTCCCCCTTCTTTTTGTTTAACTAACTGAGTTTTGAGTGTTCTATTAGTTCTTTCTACTATGGCCTGTCCTTGGGAATTATAAGGAATTCCTGTTGTATGCGTAATATTCCACTGATTTAAGAATTTTTGGAAAGCTTTACTACAATAACCTGGTCCATTGTCAGTTTTAATTTTTTCTGGAACTCCCATCACAGCAAAACAAGATAATAAATGTTTTTTAACATGAGAAGTACTTTCTCCTGTCTGGCATGTTGCCCATATGAAATGTGAATAAGTATCAACTGTTACATGAACATATGATAATTTTCCAAATGAAGGTACATGGGTAACATCCATTTGCCATAATGCATTAGGACACAGACCTCTGGGATTAACTCCTGCCTCTTGAGTGGGCAGGTGTAGCACTTGACACTGGGTACAATGTTGTACAATATTTTTTGCCTGTTTCCATGTGACATCAAATTTGTTTTTTAACCCTGCTGCATTTACATGAGTCAAAGCATGAAGTTCTTGTGCTTTTATGAATGCAGAGGATACCAGTAAGTCAGCTTTTTCATTAGCTTTAGTTAAAGGTCCTGGTAAATTAGTGTGTGCTCGAATATGAGTAATATAAAATGGGAAATTCCTCTTTCTTACAGTTTGTTGTAACAAATTGAATAGGTGGTTTAACTGATCATCCATGCTATATTTAATAAGAGCTGTCTCAACATCTCTTGTAGCCTGTACTACATATGCAGAATCTGATATAATATTAACAGGTTGATTAAAATCTTCTAACACTGTAATGACTGCAACCAACTCTGCCCTTTGAGCTGATTGATATTGAGTTTTGATTACTCGTTCTTTTGGCCCTGTGTAAGCTGCTTTTCCATTGCTGGAACCATCAGTAAATACTGTCAGAGCATTTTCTAAAGGTTCATGTCTGGTAATTTTAGGTAAAATCCAAGTAGTCAATTTTAAAAACTGGAAGATTTTTGTTTTTGGGTAATGATTATCAATAATTCCCACAAAATCAGCAAGGCCAATTTGCCATGCACCAGAATTGATAAAGGCTTGTTTAACTTGTTCCTTGGTTAAAGGAACAACTATTTTGTCTGGGTCATTACCACACAACTTTATTATTTGTAATCTTGTCTGACCAATTAATGTAGCCATTTGATCCAAGTACAATGTAAAAGTTTTAATTGTACTGTGTGGAAGGAATGACCACTCCACAAGATCAGTATTTTGAACAATGATGCCTGTTGGAGAATGTGCAGTGGCAAAAATCAAAAGTTGGAGTGGGGCTAAAGAATCTATTCTATTTATTTGCGCTGACTGAATTTTTTCTTCCACTAATTTAATTTCTTTTGTTGCCTCTGGGGTCAATGTTCTTCTACTATTTAAGTCTGGATCTCCTCTTAGGATAGAGAACAAATTTGACATGGCATAAGTAGGAATGCCTAGAGTTGGCCGAATCCAATTAATATCGCCTAACAATTTTTGAAAGTCATTTAATGTTTCCAATGTATCTTTTCTTATTTCTATTTTTTGTGGCTTAATTTTTCTATTTTCTATTTGCATCCCTAAATAATGAAAAGGATCAGAGGTTTGGATCTTATCAAATGCAATTGTTAGTCCTGCGTTGGCAACCTCTGCTTGCAGAAATGTGTAACAGTCAATTAATCTTTCTCTTGTTTCTGCAGCACATAAAATGTCATCAATATAGTGAATGATATAACAATCTGAAAATTTGTCTCTAACTGGTTGAAGGACTTGACCTACGAAAGTTTGACAAATAGTTGGACTATTAAGCATTCCCTGAGGTAAAACTTTCCACTGAAACCTGGTGGCTGGCTCTTTATTATTTATAGCTGGTATAGTAAAGGCAAATTTTTTACAATCTTGCTCTGCCAGAGGAATGGTAAAAAAGCAATCCTTAAGATCAATTATAATTAAAGGCCAGTCTTTTGGTATCATGGCCGGAGAGGGCAATCCAGGTTGGAGAGGCCCCATGGGTTGAATTACAGCGTTTACAGCTCTTAAGTCCATTAACATACGCCATTTGCCTGATTTTTTCCGAATTACAAATACAGGAGAATTCCAGGGTGAGAATGAAGGCTCAATGTGTCCCTTTTCTAATTGTTCCTTTGCTAATAAGTGTAAAGCCTCCAGTTTTTGTTTTGGTAGCGGCCACTGGTTTACCCATACCGGTTTTTCTGTTTTCCAAGTTAATGGAATGGGTTGAGGAGGCTCCACAGTGGCCGCCCCTAAAAAGGATACCCTATTCCTTTTCTTTCTTGATTTTTCCCAGTCTCAATTGGGACTTTAATGCCATTTTCATTTTTTCCTAATCCCTTTCCTGGTATATATCCCATTCTGGTCATGATTTTTTGACTCACGGGGCTGTATAATGGAGTGGGCATAATGATTTCTGCACCCCATTGTTGTAACAAATCTCGACCCCATAGATTAACAGGAATTGAAGTAATCATTGGCTGAACAGTACTTTCTTGATTATCCGGCCCTAAACAATGTAAAATCATTGTACTTTCATATACTTCTGAAGCCGTGCCTACGCCAACAAGTCTTGTAACAGCCTTTTGTTTAGGCCAATTTTTTGGCCACTGATTTAAAGCAATGACAGAGATATCTGCTCCTGTGTCTACCAACCCTTCAAACTGTTTTCCTTGAATAATGGCCTTACACACAGGTCTGCTTTCAGAGACCAGACTTGCCCAATATGCAGCCTTTCCTGCCGGATCAGTGCTTCCGAACCCTCCTGTTCTTTTTATTTCACTGTTTCCAATTTTAATATAAGGTAGGAGTAATAATTGAGCGATTCTGTCTCCTGGACTGGCACTCCAAGGAATTGAGGAACTAATAACCAATTGAATTTCGCCTTCATAGTCTGAATCAACCACACCAGTATGAATTTGAACTCCTTTTAAATTTAAACTTGATCTTCCTAAGATTAGTCCTACAGTCCCCTCAGGCAATGGGCCGTATACCCCTGTGGGGATTTTTTGTGGAGGCTCCCCTGGAAGCAGAGAGACTGCTTGTATAGTACATAGATCTATTGCTGCACTGCCACTTGTGGCGGGGGATAATTGCTGTATTGTGATAACTGGCTTATTCCCTGAGACACTTGCGACAGTGGGGGTTGTTGTTCCTGAAAATCCTGAGGAACAAAGGATTGAATTTGGAATGCCCCAGTTTGTTGCGGGGCCTGAGGCTGGCCCCTCCTCTCGTTTCCCGACAGTGGTTGCCCATTTTTATCAAATTTAGAACGACATTGAATACTCCAATGTTTTCCCTTTTTACATCTTGGACATAGGCCAGGTGGCCCTTTATCTGTTGTAGTAACTTGAGCAGTTACATTTTGTTTATTTGAGACTAGGCAATTCTTTTTTAGATGACCAATTTGACCACAATTATAACATTTTCCCCCAAATGTTTTCACTTGTCCTCCTAAAGCAACTCCTGTGATTGCCTGAGCCATAAGCATAGCTTTATGCATAGCTCCTCCAATTCCATCGCAGGCTTTAACGTACTCTGAGATTACATCTGATCCTGCGGGAACCTTTCCTTTTAACGGCTTAATGGCTGATTGACAATCAGGATTGGCGTTTTCATATGCCATTAACTCCACTATGACTTTACGGGCATTTTCATCGGTAATTGACTTTTGAGCAGCATCTTGAAGTCTTGCTACGAAATCTGGGTAGGGCTCTTTACAGCCTTGTCTTACTGTATTAAAGGAAGGGCAGGCGGTTCCTGGGTCTTGGATTTTCTCCCAGGCCCTAAGGCAGATAGCCCTGATTTGCTCAATGGCCTCATTTGGCATTATAGCTTGTTGGTCAACAGTGCTCCAATTTTGACCTTTTCCTAATAGTTGATCTGCATCTATGTTAATTGGAGGATTGGCAGTCCTATTTCTTCGGACCTGCACTTGTGCCCCATCAATCCACCAAGTCTTAAATTGTAAAAATTGAGAGGGTGAGAGTGAGGATTTTGCCAGAATCTCCCAATCATAAGGAATGAGTCTATGCCCATGAGCAATGGAATCTAATAATGTTCTCATGTAAGGAGAATTGGGTCCATACTGTTTTACTCCTTCTTTCATTTCTTTCAGCATTTTTATAGAAAAGGACTGATATCTGGCTTCTGCTACGGGAGGCTCTCCCTCTTGAGCCCCTTCTCTAGGTGGTCTTGCTTCTAATATTACTGGGAATTGCCACGCCTCAATATCTCCCTGTTTTCTTGCCTCATCAATAATTTTATGTATTGCACTACCCTGTGTACTAGGCGGTGCTGTAGGATTAAATCTCATGGTGGGCGGCTGAGGATATGGCGCCCTGCCCTGTGGCACTGGAAATGTTCCTGGCTGTCCATACAGATTTTCTGGGGGCTGCCGATACTGCAGTTCAGCTGGCGGCCCATATTGATAGGCTACTGGCGGCTGGATCTTACTTTCTACCTGCTGATATTGTGGATACTGTACTTGGATTGGCATTGCCATGGCAGAGACTCTATCTTTCTCTATTTGATCTTCTTTTGGAGTTTGTACTTGTTTCATTCCCTGCATTTGAGGTTCTAAGGTTGCAGGCATCTGAGCTGCTGTAAGAGGTGTTGGCCATCGTGGTTTAGACTCTGATGGCTCTGCTAATTCTGGATCTTTTTCCTCTAATTTTAACGTTTCAGGATATATTACCTCCTGTAATTGATTATTGTCAACATTTTGCGTTGACCGAGCCATTACCGGCTCTGCTACACATTTACAGTGTGAACTTTCTTTTCCTTTCCGGGATTCTATCCCTGCCTCTTTTTCACAATCTACTGCACAGCTTTTACGGACATCAGAAACTGGAATGCTATCTTCTTCTGTTTGCAACGGTTCTAAAGCTACTTTAATAATGACCCAATCATTCCATACTGTAAGTGGGATGATTTTACCTTCCCTACTTGCTTGTTTTAATTCTTTGCCAATTTTTTCCCAATCTTTTAGATCTAAAGTTCCCTGTTCTGGAAACCATGGACAAAACTGTTCTATTGTTTGAAAGAGCGTATTTAGATTTTTGGTAGACACTTTAACTCCCCCTCTTTTTAAGAGAATTTTTATAAAGCTGCGATAAGAGGCATATCTACTTTTAGTTTGTCCCATTGTTACCCTAGGTTCTTCCGAGCGCACAAGCTTACCGTAAGGCTGACTGTAGACGTACTCGGGAGTCTCTCGTCGACTTGTCCTCAATGACCACGCTCCAGCGTACCTTCACCTTAGCAAAAAGCCTCCACGTTGGACGCCAGATGAAGGGGTGGCCTGCCCCTCCACACCTGTGGGTACTTCTCGCTAGGTGGGACGAGAGACTTGAGAAAAGGAAATAATACACAGAGACA
>NW_022319265.1:0-2394 GCF_002776525.5 Piliocolobus tephrosceles
GTAGTGAGCCAAGATCGCGCCACTGCACTCCAGCCTGGGTGACAGAGCAAGACTCCGTTTCAAAAAAGAAAAAAAGAATGTTCACATCCAAGGTCTCATTTGATCCTCACAAAAGGCCTATGAGGTAATAAAGTAATTCCTTCCATGTCCATTTTTCAGATGACAAAATGGAGATTCGGAGAGGTTAAGTAATCACTTGAGGTCACACAGCCAGTGACCAGCAGACCTAGAACTCCAGTCACAATAAGGTCTTTCCCCCTCTTCATGGCTGCCCATTTTAGCCAGCTTTTTTTTTTTTTAGATGGGAGTCTCACTCTGTAGCCCAGGCAGGAGGGCAGTGGCATAACCTCAGTTCACCGCAACCTCTGCCTCCTGGGTTCAAGAGGTTCTCGTGCCTCAGCCTCCTTAGTAGCTGGGATTACAGGCACACACCATCACACCCAGCTAATTTTTGTATTTTTAGTAGAGACGGGATTTCGCTATGTTGGCCAGGCTGGAACTTTTGGCCTCAAGTGATCTGCCCGCCTCGGCCTCCAAAAGTGCTGGGATTAAAGGCGTGAGCCACCTCACCCAGCCTTTAGCCAGCTTTTGACATACAATGAGTGGGGGTAGCAAATTCTTGGGCATGTCTGCTTACGAATGTGGAACCCAGTGTTTCTATGGGGAGTGGTGGTGGGGAGGTGGCTGCTCCTCTAGCAACAGTGATCCAGGCCAGCCCTTGGCAGGACTCCCTCCCCAGAGTCAGCTGCAGAGCCAGCCAGCTGGCAACCGGCCAGTCTCATAGAGCAAACCCACTTGGAGCCGAGAGCCCCACAGAGGACACAGCAGGGGCATGAGGTCCAACAAGCTCAGGCTGTGTGTGCTTCTGCCCCAGAGAAGACAACGGCGCTGGGACAGACAGCAGCCACAGCTTCCCGAGAAGCACTGGAATCCTAGGAGCGGCTGCGGGGCAGGGGCAGACAAGGCAGATAGATGGAAGAGTGCCCAGGCTGCATTGGGGTGGCAGTTTGAGGTGTTGTTGAAGGAGGAAAGTGACAAGCTGGGCTGAGTGACAGGCATGGATGAGAGGGCAGACCAGGCTCTGGAGAAAACAGCACATGAACCCATCTTTAGTGACAGTGAACTGAGTAGAGAAATATCACTTTCAGGCCTGGAAATGGCCAAGGAGGCATAATAGTGACTCCTGCAGGGGGCTTCTCCTCAACCAGGAGCTGGGCATCCAGGGCAAGGTGGCCAGACTTGTGCCGTCTCAACTACTTGGGAACAAATAGACTTGGCACTCAGTGTTTAGCCATCAAAGTCAAGACCAGGAGCCCCAAAGTCCCATCCCCCAAGGAGCTGAGGAGCCCAGATTTTAGAAAGGGGGCCATAGGATGGGCAGGGCCAGCAGCTGCCTGGCAGCACATCTGCAACAGCCCACTGGGCAGCAACCAAGAGGAGTGTGGAGGCTACGCAGATCCATTTGCTGGAGGGGAGGGCTGCAGACTGCTCATCTGGGAGAGGGACAGATGAACCCAGAGCCAGCCAAGGAGGTCACAGCCCAGTCGGATCGCAAAACAAAACAAAGCAAACCCAGCTCTCATTAACTGAAGCTTGGCACATGCTGGGCATTGTGTGATGTGTTGTCTTTGGAAGAGCTGCCTTAATTCGTAGGATAGCTCAAGTGTAATTATTATGTAATTACACCTTATTATGTAATTATTAGACAGAACCCACTTGGAGCTGAGAGCCCTGCAGAGGGCACAGCAGGGGCGTGAGGCCCAGCAAGTTCAGGCTATGTGTGCTTCTGGCCTAGAGAAGACGACAGCGCTGGGAGAGACAGCAGCCACAGCTTCTCTAGAAGCACTGTAATCCTAGGAGTGGCTGCTGGGCAGGGGCAGATGAGGGGGCAGGTGTCATTATCATGACCTCCACTTTATAGATGGGGAAGCTCAGGTACAAAGAAGTAAAGTGCCTTATATAAGTCACATAGTTAAGTCTTCAGGCTGAGATTCAAACCAGATCTGTCTAACTTTAAAGCCTGTTTTGTTCACTCTCCCTGGCAGGGCTATTATAACCATTACATGAAATAAAATATGATATTAATAATAGTGAAGGGAGCCAGGCGCGGTGGCTCACGCCTGTAATCCCAGCACTTTGGGAGGCCTAGATGGGTCACGAGGTCAGGAGATCGAGATCATCCTGGCCAACATGGTGACACCCCATCTCTACTAAAATATAAAAAAAAAAAAATTAGCCGGGCATGGTGGCACACGCCTGTAGTCCCAGCCACCCAGGAGGCTGAGTGAGGCAGGGGAATCGCTTGAACCTGGGAGGCGGAGGTTGCAGTGAGCCAATATCGCACCATTGCACTCCAGCCTGGCGACAGAGCAAGACTCTGTCTCAAGAAAAAAA
>NW_022319266.1:0-1854 GCF_002776525.5 Piliocolobus tephrosceles
CATGAAAACACTCATAGAAAATGTAAAGGGCAAGATAAAACAATGGCCCTTGAGGAGCTATTTGGATCATTTAAGAAAGTTCAATTGAACAGATAATGCCGAAACATTGACTTACTCTCTTTACCACAGTCCATCTACTTAGCCTTGCACTGCAGAGACTCAGAAAAAAAACCCAAATTATCCTGTTTATGTGTGTGACCAGACAGATGCAGAGCAGTAAAATAAGTCAACACAATGGTACTAAATTTGAGGGCCACACTTACAATATCTCCAGGCTTTATTTGATTTCATGGTCTGTTTTGAGTTTCAGAAGTATTTTCCTCATTTTGCCTGACCACCCACACTTCTTCTGCTCCCCGTAAGTCTCCACCTCTAAGCATGGACAGTATATGTACCTCCCTCCTCCGTGTGTACAAACATTCATCACAGACAGAGTCCCAGCCGTGTGTCAGGAGATGTGAGGCATTATGAATGAAGACAGGAGCTGCAACCAAACAGGCAGAAGACAAGCTCCAATGACATCCCACTGTCTGCTCACTTTTCACCAGCACTATCCAGAGAATAGTTTTTCTCCTTCTGCCTTTTAAGTTCCAAAGTCCTTTTTAATCTTCTGTGATGCTGTTCCCCTGATGCCTTCTCTTGATTCAAGTCAACCAGCATATGAAACTGCCTCTGGCAAGATACACGTTCAGTGGGTTAATTGGCATATCATACATATCATACTGCTGGAAATAAGAATATGAAGAAATCATAGAAGAGCTACTGCTTATTGAGGGCTTACTAAGAATCAGACATCCTCTTGCCTGCTGCCAGGTAAGACATGACTGCTCCTTCTTTGCTTTCTGCCTGATTGTGAGGCCTCCTCAGCCATGTGGAACTGTGAGTTAATTAAACCTCTTTCTTTTGTAAATTAAAAAAGAAAAATCAGACACGATGTTAGGTGACCATTACATAATACTTGTCTCATTATTCCATCTTTCAGATTATGAACTTGAAGCCCAGAATGGTTAAATCTCTTTGTCCAAGATCCCCCAAATAGAATGTGGCACACACAGGATCTGAATTCCTCTCTGTCAAGCTCCCAAAACCCCAGTGCTTGATTCTATACTATTGTGGCAGCCACAAAAGGTGATGAGTCACTGCAGTAGCCAGCTTACTACACAGAACACACAGAGATAAGTGATGGTTTAAGTGAGCTTCACATGACTTAGAGTGGTTCACAAACCATAGCAACATAAGAATCACCTTGAGAACTTGTTTTTTTAAAAAGTAGATTTGCAGGTTCTTCTCCAAGGCCCCTAACACAAACCTCTGGGGATAGAGCTTAGATTAGCATCTTGAACAGTCTCCACCAGTGATTCTTAGCAAGCGACCCTCACACCATGCATTGAAAAACACCAGTTTAACAGCCCTTGGCAAGCTGTTTCTCTAATCCAGTGGTTCTCAAAATGAGGTCCCCAGGCTAGCAGCACCTGGAAACTTTGTTAGAAATGCAAATCTTCAAACCCTACCCCAGATCTACTGAAGCAGAAACCCTGGGACTGGGGCCCAACAATATGGTTTAACAAGCCCTGAGGTGATTCTAATGCATATGAAAGTATGAGAACCAATGTTCTAACTTAATATGATCTTGACATTTTCAGGCCTGACCCACATTGCCAACACCATGGGAAGGCAGGCCTCCAAAACCTTCATGATTTTTCCCAGGGTACTCGAGAAATCCCACTAACTCATCTCTCACCACAGACTCTAACCTCCTGTTCCCATCCTCCTGGATTCTAACCTTGTCATTTATTCTCTACCACCCTTCACCTGACATTCAGCTTTATACATTTGGATCCATCCCTCTGTAAT
>NW_022319267.1:0-1854 GCF_002776525.5 Piliocolobus tephrosceles
ATTACAGAGGGATGGATCCAAATGTATAAAGCTGAATGTCAGGTGAAGGGTGGTAGAGAATAAATGACAAGGTTAGAATCCAGGAGGATGGGAACAGGAGGTTAGAGTCTGTGGTGAGAGATGAGTTAGTGGGATTTCTCGAGTACCCTGGGAAAAATCATGAAGGTTTTGGAGGCCTGCCTTCCCATGGTGTTGGCAATGTGGGTCAGGCCTGAAAATGTCAAGATCATATTAAGTTAGAACATTGGTTCTCATACTTTCATATGCATTAGAATCACCTCAGGGCTTGTTAAACCATATTGTTGGGCCCCAGTCCCAGGGTTTCTGCTTCAGTAGATCTGGGGTAGGGTTTGAAGATTTGCATTTCTAACAAAGTTTCCAGGTGCTGCTAGCCTGGGGACCTCATTTTGAGAACCACTGGATTAGAGAAACAGCTTGCCAAGGGCTGTTAAACTGGTGTTTTTCAATGCATGGTGTGAGGGTCGCTTGCTAAGAATCACTGGTGGAGACTGTTCAAGATGCTAATCTAAGCTCTATCCCCAGAGGTTTGTGTTAGGGGCCTTGGAGAAGAACCTGCAAATCTACTTTTTAAAAAAACAAGTTCTCAAGGTGATTCTTATGTTGCTATGGTTTGTGAACCACTCTAAGTCATGTGAAGCTCACTTAAACCATCACTTATCTCTGTGTGTTCTGTGTAGTAAGCTGGCTACTGCAGTGACTCATCACCTTTTGTGGCTGCCACAATAGTATAGAATCAAGCACTGGGGTTTTGGGAGCTTGACAGAGAGGAATTCAGATCCTGTGTGTGCCACATTCTATTTGGGGGATCTTGGACAAAGAGATTTAACCATTCTGGGCTTCAAGTTCATAATCTGAAAGATGGAATAATGAGACAAGTATTATGTAATGGTCACCTAACATCGTGTCTGATTTTTCTTTTTTAATTTACAAAAGAAAGAGGTTTAATTAACTCACAGTTCCACATGGCTGAGGAGGCCTCACAATCAGGCAGAAAGCAAAGAAGGAGCAGTCATGTCTTACCTGGCAGCAGGCAAGAGGATGTCTGATTCTTAGTAAGCCCTCAATAAGCAGTAGCTCTTCTATGATTTCTTCATATTCTTATTTCCAGCAGTATGATATGTATGATATGCCAATTAACCCACTGAACGTGTATCTTGCCAGAGGCAGTTTCATATGCTGGTTGACTTGAATCAAGAGAAGGCATCAGGGGAACAGCATCACAGAAGATTAAAAAGGACTTTGGAACTTAAAAGGCAGAAGGAGAAAAACTATTCTCTGGATAGTGCTGGTGAAAAGTGAGCAGACAGTGGGATGTCATTGGAGCTTGTCTTCTGCCTGTTTGGTTGCAGCTCCTGTCTTCATTCATAATGCCTCACATCTCCTGACACACGGCTGGGACTCTGTCTGTGATGAATGTTTGTACACACGGAGGAGGGAGGTACATATACTGTCCATGCTTAGAGGTGGAGACTTACGGGGAGCAGAAGAAGTGTGGGTGGTCAGGCAAAATGAGGAAAATACTTCTGAAACTCAAAACAGACCATGAAATCAAATAAAGCCTGGAGATATTGTAAGTGTGGCCCTCAAATTTAGTACCATTGTGTTGACTTATTTTACTGCTCTGCATCTGTCTGGTCACACACATAAACAGGATAATTTGGGTTTTTTTTCTGAGTCTCTGCAGTGCAAGGCTAAGTAGATGGACTGTGGTAAAGAGAGTAAGTCAATGTTTCGGCATTATCTGTTCAATTGAACTTTCTTAAATGATCCAAATAGCTCCTCAAGGGCCATTGTTTTATCTTGCCCTTTACATTTTCTATGAGTGTTTTCATG
>NW_022319268.1:0-1200 GCF_002776525.5 Piliocolobus tephrosceles
CATAGTACATGGCAACTATGAAAAAAAGATACTGTATAAAAGATCAATATATATATATTCCCTGTTTAAATTACCATGTGGTTTCCATCTCCTAATTAGACCCTTATTGAAACAATAAGATTAATTTAGACCAAATAGCTTTATTTTACCAATAATATTTAAAGCTCTTCATTTCAGAAAGTCACATTAACTAAAAGGCATTAATTACAGTTTTTATTTTTGATATGGTTCAGCTGTCCCCACCCAAATCTTATCTTGAATTGTAGCTCCCATAATTCCCATGTGCTATGGGAGGGACTAGGTGGGAAATAACTGAATCATGGAGGTGGTTCCCCCATAATGTTCTCATGGTAGTGAATATATCTCATGAGATTTGATGGTTTTATGAGGGAAAACTCCTTTCATTTTGTCCTTGTCCACCATCATGTAAGACTTGCCTTTCACCTTCTGCTGTGATTATGAGGCTTCCCCAGCCACACAGAACTGTGAGTCCATTAAACCTCTTTTTCTTTACAAATTACCCCATCTTGGGTATGTCTTTATCAGCAACATAAAAACAAACTAATATAGTAAATTGGACCAGGAGTGGGGCACTGCTGTAAAGGTACCCAAAAATGTGGAAATGACTTTGGAACTGCACAGCAGGCAGAGGTTGGAACAGTTTGGAGGGCTCAGAAGACGACAGGAAAATGTGAGAAAGTGTGGAACTTCCTAGAGACTTGTTGAATGATTTTGACCAAAATGTATGTATCTTTGAGATACCCAGACACAATTCTATAGGATTCCCTAACTGTCAGCAGCCATAACTATTCTCTACAGATAGGAAATATCTGAATGCTCTGCTGGGATACCTAATCAGCCCCAATGACACTGACAACTAAGTTTCTCCAACTAAATAGTTGAACCCCATTACCCTACAGTGAGGCACACAGGAGGCAAGTGACATCCACAAGCCCAGGATTTAAAATCAGGTTTTCATTCTTCACTTTAAATATAAACAGACAACAAAGGATTACCAAACATCCAAGGAAAACTTCTTAAAAAAAAAAAAGGTGAACAAAACAAAGAGAAAACAATTCGAGAAGTGAAAATTATGTAAAAAAGGAGAATAGTTAAAAATAAACTAGCATTAATACTATGAGAGTTAAGAAAACATAGTACATGGCAACTATGAAAAAAAGATACTGTATAAAAGATCAA
>NW_022319269.1:0-1200 GCF_002776525.5 Piliocolobus tephrosceles
TTGATCTTTTATACAGTATCTTTTTTTCATAGTTGCCATGTACTATGTTTTCTTAACTCTCATAGTATTAATGCTAGTTTATTTTTAACTATTCTCCTTTTTTACATAATTTTCACTTCTCGAATTGTTTTCTCTTTGTTTTGTTCACCTTTTTTTTTTTTAAGAAGTTTTCCTTGGATGTTTGGTAATCCTTTGTTGTCTGTTTATATTTAAAGTGAAGAATGAAAACCTGATTTTAAATCCTGGGCTTGTGGATGTCACTTGCCTCCTGTGTGCCTCACTGTAGGGTAATGGGGTTCAACTATTTAGTTGGAGAAACTTAGTTGTCAGTGTCATTGGGGCTGATTAGGTATCCCAGCAGAGCATTCAGATATTTCCTATCTGTAGAGAATAGTTATGGCTGCTGACAGTTAGGGAATCCTATAGAATTGTGTCTGGGTATCTCAAAGATACATACATTTTGGTCAAAATCATTCAACAAGTCTCTAGGAAGTTCCACACTTTCTCACATTTTCCTGTCGTCTTCTGAGCCCTCCAAACTGTTCCAACCTCTGCCTGCTGTGCAGTTCCAAAGTCATTTCCACATTTTTGGGTACCTTTACAGCAGTGCCCCACTCCTGGTCCAATTTACTATATTAGTTTGTTTTTATGTTGCTGATAAAGACATACCCAAGATGGGGTAATTTGTAAAGAAAAAGAGGTTTAATGGACTCACAGTTCTGTGTGGCTGGGGAAGCCTCATAATCACAGCAGAAGGTGAAAGGCAAGTCTTACATGATGGTGGACAAGGACAAAATGAAAGGAGTTTTCCCTCATAAAACCATCAAATCTCATGAGATATATTCACTACCATGAGAACATTATGGGGGAACCACCTCCATGATTCAGTTATTTCCCACCTAGTCCCTCCCATAGCACATGGGAATTATGGGAGCTACAATTCAAGATAAGATTTGGGTGGGGACAGCTGAACCATATCAAAAATAAAAACTGTAATTAATGCCTTTTAGTTAATGTGACTTTCTGAAATGAAGAGCTTTAAATATTATTGGTAAAATAAAGCTATTTGGTCTAAATTAATCTTATTGTTTCAATAAGGGTCTAATTAGGAGATGGAAACCACATGGTAATTTAAACAGGGAATATATATATATTGATCTTTTATACAGTATCTTTTTTTCATAGTTGCCATGTACTATG
>NW_022319270.1:0-2778 GCF_002776525.5 Piliocolobus tephrosceles
TGTTTGGACGAACGGAGGCAGGATGGTTTACTTCCGGATTCTTCTTCACCACCAACTCTTCCCATGTGTGCGAGAATGCAGCTGACACCCGGGAAGGTGCAGATTCATCAGGCATGCACCAGGTGATGTCAATCCGAGGAGACCAAGATTTACCTGGTGGCACCTGCGGAGCCCCCCTCCCCCAACATGCCCGTGCCCCGCCTATTGCCCTTCCACTCCTAGAAAAGTCACTCCCAGCAGATGCACCCGGGGCGGGCTTTCTCAGCCCCCACTCTTGTCGGGACTGTATTAGAAACTCCCCGCAACCCAGCTCCGGTCCCTGAAGCTAGATGACCAAAGAATAAATTTGCAGTTTTGCTTTTAGCCTTGCCTACTCGCTGGTTCTTTTGTGCCCACTCTGGTGGTCTTAGAAAAACAAATCAGTTGGTGCCGAACCCGGGAGGAGACCCCTCCTCAGGGCCCCCAGGGTCCGGGGAGCCTCCTCCTCCTCGTTCCACGCCACGGATGGACCAGGACCTGAGACCCGCTTCCCTCACTCTCACGGCCTCTCTGGGGTAAGTGCCCTTGTCTCCTCTTTACCTCCCTCGGCCAAAATCCTGCGCAGGTCCGAGGTCCATTTTGAGCCACCAAGTGGCTTGGGAGACACGTTCAGGACGGAGACGTCCGCCTGAAGGTAATCTCCACTTTGGCTCCATGAGCCTCCAGTCTGTCTCTGCTGGTTCCAAAGGACGCTTTGAAGCCAGGCAGAGATCCACTTCCATTTCCATTGTGTCCACTGTGTCCCTCGGCCAAAATCCTGCGCAGGTCCGAGGTCCATTTTGAGCCACCAAGTGGCTCGGGAGACCCCGTTCAGGACGGAGACGTCTGCCTGAAGGTAATCTCCACTTTGGCTCCATGAGCCTCCAGTCTGTCTCTGCTGGTTCCAAAGGACGCTTTGAAGCCAGGCAGAGATCCACTTCCATTTCCATTGTGTCCATTGTGTAAGTAAAGAGGAAACAAATGGGAAACCCCCAGTCCAAATTTCCAAAGAGCACCCCCTTAGGGTGCCTCCTAGCCAATTTAAAAACCTTACAGCTCGAACAAGACCTTAGGAGGAAGCGGTTAATTTTCCTTTCCACTGTGGCGTGATCGACCTCAGCAATTTCTGCCAGCGGCTAGGCAAGTGGTCCGAAATTAATTACGTACAAGGCTTTTGGGCCTTAAGCTCTCGTCCCTATACTCCTCCTTCTCTCCACCCCCTCCCTTCCTGCCCAGACTCCTCCTTCCTCCTCCTTATCTACTAGTAATCCACTCGGTCCCATGCCTCCTTCGGGGCCCCCAACTGGCTGTCTTGAGTCCCCTATCTCTGCCCACACCCTCCTACAGTGTTAGCACCTTTGTGAGAGGTGGCTGGGGCGGAGGGGGTAGTCAGAGTACATGTCCCTTTTTCATTGGCTGATCTTTCCAAAATTGAGAAGCGTTTAGGTGATTTCTCAGCTAATCCTACCCTATACATAAAGGAATTTAGACACCTTTGTCAGGCCTATGACTTAACTTGGCATGACCTCCAGGTTATCCTAACCTCTACCCTAAACTGACTGAGGTTCTAACCCAATATACCCGGTTAGATCCGGCCTCCCCCACAGGGGCCACCATTTTGGCATCTTATTTCATTTCTCAATCAGCTCCTGACATTCGTAAAAAAAAAAACTTCAAAAGGTAGAGGATGGTCCTCAGATACCAATACAAGACCTAGTTAAATTAGCCTTTAAGGTCTAAAACTCCAGAGAGAAGACGGCAAGCTTGCCTTGAACAGAAGGTTCAGCTCCTAGCAGCGGCTTTACAGCCCAGTCGTAACCCCAGGCCAGAGAGCACACACCCCACAGACTCCAAGGCTGCAAAAAGAGCCTGCTATAAGTGCGGCAAGGCAGGACACCATGCCAACAGGTGTCCGCAGGGTCCCCGAGCCCCAACGCAGCCTTGCTATAAGTGCAAGGCATCAGGACATTAGGCCAGTGAATGTCCTAACCCTCGTCCACCAGCAACCCCCTGCCCTGCTTGCCAGCAGGGAGAACACTGGAAGTCTGATTGCCGCACCCTGAGAACAGGTGCCGCGCCTCTACGTGACCCCCTTTCCCAGGATCCTGGGAGCTCCTTCCAGCTCCTACATCTGGACGACGACAACTGAAGGTGCCGAGACTCGGGGACCCCCATCATCCTCGCCAAGCCACAGGTAACTCTCCTGGTAGCGGGTAAGACAATTTTTTAATCAACAGCGAGGCTACCTATTCTGTTTTGCCATCCTTCTCTGGACCTAGCCTTCCATCCAATATCTCTGTAGTAGGAGTAAGCGGAAAGCCATCTACTCCACGAAAAACTCCACTTCTTAATTGCTGCCTGGCCAACAACTACTTTGCGCAGTTGTTCCTCATTCCCAGCTAAAAAGGGCCCCTACCGAAAGCAATCAGTGGAAATCAGTTTGGCTTTCCCCCACTCGCCTCAAACTTACTAAATTTTCTTAACTATCTCATACTCCCCAACCTTCCCAGGACCTTCCTTCTGGGTTTTGCCCATATTCCAACAAGTGCTTCCATTCCTCATTCCTATACTAATGCGGTGCCTTATTTTATTCTTCATCCATACGTCCAAATGCCAACCATGGGCCCCGACCTTAACGACGCCCCTTAACAGCAGGAAGTAGCCAGACAGACGACTGCGCCCCTTTATCACTATTATCAATAAAAGGTTGGACTGTTTGGACGAACGGAGGCAGGATGGTTTACTTCCGGATTCTTCTTC
>NW_022319271.1:0-2778 GCF_002776525.5 Piliocolobus tephrosceles
GAAGAAGAATCCGGAAGTAAACCATCCTGCCTCCGTTCGTCCAAACAGTCCAACCTTTTATTGATAATAGTGATAAAGGGGCGCAGTCGTCTGTCTGGCTACTTCCTGCTGTTAAGGGGCGTCGTTAAGGTCGGGGCCCATGGTTGGCATTTGGACGTATGGATGAAGAATAAAATAAGGCACCGCATTAGTATAGGAATGAGGAATGGAAGCACTTGTTGGAATATGGGCAAAACCCAGAAGGAAGGTCCTGGGAAGGTTGGGGAGTATGAGATAGTTAAGAAAATTTAGTAAGTTTGAGGCGAGTGGGGGAAAGCCAAACTGATTTCCACTGATTGCTTTCGGTAGGGGCCCTTTTTAGCTGGGAATGAGGAACAACTGCGCAAAGTAGTTGTTGGCCAGGCAGCAATTAAGAAGTGGAGTTTTTCGTGGAGTAGATGGCTTTCCGCTTACTCCTACTACAGAGATATTGGATGGAAGGCTAGGTCCAGAGAAGGATGGCAAAACAGAATAGGTAGCCTCGCTGTTGATTAAAAAATTGTCTTACCCGCTACCAGGAGAGTTACCTGTGGCTTGGCGAGGATGATGGGGGTCCCCGAGTCTCGGCACCTTCAGTTGTCGTCGTCCAGATGTAGGAGCTGGAAGGAGCTCCCAGGATCCTGGGAAAGGGGGTCACGTAGAGGCGCGGCACCTGTTCTCAGGGTGCGGCAATCAGACTTCCAGTGTTCTCCCTGCTGGCAAGCAGGGCAGGGGGTTGCTGGTGGACGAGGGTTAGGACATTCACTGGCCTAATGTCCTGATGCCTTGCACTTATAGCAAGGCTGCGTTGGGGCTCGGGGACCCTGCGGACACCTGTTGGCATGGTGTCCTGCCTTGCCGCACTTATAGCAGGCTCTTTTTGCAGCCTTGGAGTCTGTGGGGTGTGTGCTCTCTGGCCTGGGGTTACGACTGGGCTGTAAAGCCGCTGCTAGGAGCTGAACCTTCTGTTCAAGGCAAGCTTGCCGTCTTCTCTCTGGAGTTTTAGACCTTAAAGGCTAATTTAACTAGGTCTTGTATTGGTATCTGAGGACCATCCTCTACCTTTTGAAGTTTTTTTTTTTACGAATGTCAGGAGCTGATTGAGAAATGAAATAAGATGCCAAAATGGTGGCCCCTGTGGGGGAGGCCGGATCTAACCGGGTATATTGGGTTAGAACCTCAGTCAGTTTAGGGTAGAGGTTAGGATAACCTGGAGGTCATGCCAAGTTAAGTCATAGGCCTGACAAAGGTGTCTAAATTCCTTTATGTATAGGGTAGGATTAGCTGAGAAATCACCTAAACGCTTCTCAATTTTGGAAAGATCAGCCAATGAAAAAGGGACATGTACTCTGACTACCCCCTCCGCCCCAGCCACCTCTCACAAAGGTGCTAACACTGTAGGAGGGTGTGGGCAGAGATAGGGGACTCAAGACAGCCAGTTGGGGGCCCCGAAGGAGGCATGGGACCGAGTGGATTACTAGTAGATAAGGAGGAGGAAGGAGGAGTCTGGGCAGGAAGGGAGGGGGTGGAGAGAAGGAGGAGTATAGGGACGAGAGCTTAAGGCCCAAAAGCCTTGTACGTAATTAATTTCGGACCACTTGCCTAGCCGCTGGCAGAAATTGCTGAGGTCGATCACGCCACAGTGGAAAGGAAAATTAACCGCTTCCTCCTAAGGTCTTGTTCGAGCTGTAAGGTTTTTAAATTGGCTAGGAGGCACCCTAAGGGGGTGCTCTTTGGAAATTTGGACTGGGGGTTTCCCATTTGTTTCCTCTTTACTTACACAATGGACACAATGGAAATGGAAGTGGATCTCTGCCTGGCTTCAAAGCGTCCTTTGGAACCAGCAGAGACAGACTGGAGGCTCATGGAGCCAAAGTGGAGATTACCTTCAGGCAGACGTCTCCGTCCTGAACGGGGTCTCCCGAGCCACTTGGTGGCTCAAAATGGACCTCGGACCTGCGCAGGATTTTGGCCGAGGGACACAGTGGACACAATGGAAATGGAAGTGGATCTCTGCCTGGCTTCAAAGCGTCCTTTGGAACCAGCAGAGACAGACTGGAGGCTCATGGAGCCAAAGTGGAGATTACCTTCAGGCGGACGTCTCCGTCCTGAACGTGTCTCCCAAGCCACTTGGTGGCTCAAAATGGACCTCGGACCTGCGCAGGATTTTGGCCGAGGGAGGTAAAGAGGAGACAAGGGCACTTACCCCAGAGAGGCCGTGAGAGTGAGGGAAGCGGGTCTCAGGTCCTGGTCCATCCGTGGCGTGGAACGAGGAGGAGGAGGCTCCCCGGACCCTGGGGGCCCTGAGGAGGGGTCTCCTCCCGGGTTCGGCACCAACTGATTTGTTTTTCTAAGACCACCAGAGTGGGCACAAAAGAACCAGCGAGTAGGCAAGGCTAAAAGCAAAACTGCAAATTTATTCTTTGGTCATCTAGCTTCAGGGACCGGAGCTGGGTTGCGGGGAGTTTCTAATACAGTCCCGACAAGAGTGGGGGCTGAGAAAGCCCGCCCCGGGTGCATCTGCTGGGAGTGACTTTTCTAGGAGTGGAAGGGCAATAGGCGGGGCACGGGCATGTTGGGGGAGGGGGGCTCCGCAGGTGCCACCAGGTAAATCTTGGTCTCCTCGGATTGACATCACCTGGTGCATGCCTGATGAATCTGCACCTTCCCGGGTGTCAGCTGCATTCTCGCACACATGGGAAGAGTTGGTGGTGAAGAAGAATCCGGAAGTAAACCATCCTGCCTCCGTTCGTCCAAACA
>NW_022319272.1:0-3922 GCF_002776525.5 Piliocolobus tephrosceles
CTCATCTTCCCAAAACATTGGGATTGCAAACATAAACAAGCACACTTTACCCATATAAGTATTTTTAAATATTACAGACAGCCCGTTGGGAGGCTAAGACAGGAAGATGGCTTGAACAAGAGTATAAGATCTGCCTGGGCAATGTAGCAATACCTCATCCCTACAAAATGAAACAACAACAAAGAGAATGGTGATATTCATGTGAAAATCACTATATTCTTATCCTCAGTGCCCTTTTGAAGATGAACTCTGTATAAGTTTGTTTTATCTTTACAAAGATTTGCATGTGTATGTGTGATTTTATGTACCTTTTAAAGTAGTGTTGCATGTGTGTTTCCTTGGGTGAGATAGGGTGTTCGATGGTTAGAAGAGCAGGCTCACACTTTGGGAGGCTGAGGCGGGCAGATCACGAGGTCAGGAGATCGAGACCACCCTGGCTAACACGCTGAAACCCCGTCTCCACTAAAAATACAAAAAAATTAACCGGGTGTGGTGGTGGGCGCCTGTAGTCCCAGCTACTCAGGAGGCTGAGGCAGGAGAATGGTATGAACCCGGGAGGCGGAGCTTACAGTGAGCCGAGATTGCGCCACTGCACTCCAGCCTGGGCGACAGAGCAAGACTCCTTCTTAAAAAAAAAAAAAAGAAGATATTGTTTCAAACAATTTTATGTCATTAAATTAAAAATTAGATAAAATTACTATTTTTCCAGAAAAGTATGTGGCAAAAGTGACTGAGGAAGAAATTAAAAAGATAAATAAAAAGTCAAAACAAAAAAAAAGTGTTTTTTTGAGATGGAGTCTCGCTCTGTTGCCCAGGCTTCAGTACAATGGCAAGATCTCAGATCACTGCAATCTCTGCTTCTTGGGTTCAAGTGATTCCCCTGCTTCAGCCTCCTGAGCCGCTGAGATTACAGGCGCCTGCCACCATGCCCAGCTAATTTTTGTATTTTTAGTATTTTAGTATTTTAGTATTTTGTATTTTTGTATTTTTAGTAGAGACAGGGTTTCACTTTGTTGGCCAGTCTGGTCTCGAACTCCTGACCTTGTGATCCACCAACCTGGTCCTCCCAAAGTGCTGGGATTACAAATGTGAGCCACTGTGCCTGGACTAAAAATTAAAAAATTACATTTTTAATTTCACACAAATTTAAAAATCTATTATAAAAGAACAACTTGATGAATGTTTACACAGTGCATATACCCAGTGATGGAAGCACCCAGTGATGGAAGAGTGTGAGCAGCCTGGGCACTCTCCCTCCTTTATTCTCCTTTTCAATCACTGTTCCTCTAAGAGTAATTTATATTCTGGCTATTTATACAATAAATGAGGTTTGTCTGTTTTTGAACTTAAATTAATACAGTAAATTAATACAGTATGTTCTCATTTTGGCCAGCTTATTCTGCTCAACATTGTGAGATTGATTTCTGTCTGCCTGTAGTTGTGGTTTGCCCATATTCGTTGATCTACAGTGATCCATTATATAAATACACTACAAAGTATTTATTCCACTTTTCATGAACATTTTGGTGGTTTTCCAGATTTGTCAGTGCTTCTATAAACAGTCTTGTGCATTTTTTAAAGAAAAATGTGTGTAATTATGTAGATATATAACCACAAATAAAACTAAAATGTATTTGTATCTTCAGCTCGTATAGGCATTGGTGAGCCCTCTCGATTCTCCCACCTCAGCCTCCCGAGTAGCTGGGACTACAGGCGCGTGCCCCCATGCCCAGCTAATGTTTTGTGTTTTCAGGAGAGACTGGGTTTCACCATGTTGGCCAGACTGGTCGCCAACTCCTGACCACGTGATCTGCCCACCTCAGCCTCCCAAAGTGCTGCTATTACAGGCGTGAGCCACCAAACCTGGCCCACCTCCTGGTTTAATGTATTTCTAGGTATATTATTTTTTGTTTATGGCTATTGTAAAGAAAACTGTTCTTGATTTTGTTCTCACCTTGTATGTTATTGGTGTAAGGAAATTTATTCATTTGTGTATATGAATTTTGTATCCTGAGACTTTGCTGAAGTCATTTTTAAGCTGATGAGTCTTTTGGTAAAATCTGTAAAGTTTTCTAGGTAGAGAATTATATCATGAGTGAAGATAATTTCATTTCTTCTTTTCCTATTTGGATGCCATTTGTTTCTTCATTTTGTTAGATTGCTCTGACTAGGACTTTCAGAACTATGTTGAATAGGATTGTTTAGAGTGGATAGTATTGTCTTACTTTTGTTCTAATAAGAAGTGCATGCAGCTTTTGCCTGTTCAGTATGATGTTAGCTGAGGATTTCTCATAGATGGCTTTTATTATTTCGAGGTATATTTCATCAATGCCTAGTTTGTTGAGAATATTTTCATGAATGAATATCGGATTTCCTTGAATGTTTTTCTGCATCTATTGTGTTAATCATATACTTTTTTGCTTTTAATTACATGATGAATCACTCTTACTGACTTGTATATGAAGAAACATCCTTGCACAAGTGATATAAAGCTCACATGATGGTGGCAAATTCACTTTTTGATTTGCCTGTGAACTCAGCTTGCTAGTATTTCATGGAGGATTTTTGTTTCAATGTTCACCAAAAATGTTGGCCTGTAGTTTTTTGTTGTTGTTGTTGTGTCTTCGCTAGACTTTGGTATCAAGATGATAGAGATTTTATATAATGAGTTAGGGTAGAATTCCACTGGGATTTTTTGGAATACATCCAGTAGAATTAGTATGAGCTCATCATTCCATATGTGGTAAAATTTGGTTGTGATTTTATATAATCCAGGCCTTTTTTTTTTTTTTGAAATGGAGTCTTACTCTGTAGCCCAAGCTGGAGTACAGTGGTGTGATCTTAGCTCACTACGACCTTCGAATCCAGGGCTTTTTTGTTTGTTTGTTTGTTTTTTGAGACAGAGTCTCGCTCATTCCCCTAGGCTGGAGTGCAGTGGCACGATCTCGGTTCACTGCAACCTCCCAGGCTCAAGTCATTCTCCTGCCTCAACCTCCTGAGTAGCTGGGATTACAGGCGCTCGCCACCACGCCCAGCTGATTTTTGTATTTTTAGTAGAGACAGGGTTTCCATATGTTGGCCAGGCTGCTCTTGACTCCTGACCTCAGGTGATCCATCAGCCTTGGCATCCCAAAGTGCCTGGATTACAGGCGTGAGCCACTGTGCCCGGCCAATCCAGGGCTTTTTATAGTTGGTAGTATTTTATTACTAATTCAGTTTCATTATATATTTTATACATTTTTGCCGTGTTCGAGTTCTGTTTCTTCCTGGTTCAATCTCAAACAGATGCACAATAGAAGTATGACAAAATTTGGCTGGGTACGGTGGCTCACGCCTGTAATCCCAGCACTTTTGGGGGCTGAGGTAGGTGGATCACCTGAGGTCGGGAGTTCAAGACTAGCCTGAGCAACATGGAGAAACCCTGTCTCTGCTAAAAAAATACAAAATTAGCCAGGTGTGGTGGCACATACCTGTAATCCCAGCTACTCAGGAGGCTGAGGCATGAGAATCACTTGAACTCGGGAGGCAGAAGTTGCAGTGAGCTGAGATCGTGCCATTGAACTCCAACCTGGGCAATAAGAGAGAAACTCCATCTAAAAAAAAAAAAAGTTTGACAAAATTTGACATTCACTTATGATAAATCTCTGAAAAAAATAGGTATATAACAAATGCACTTCAGCCGATAAATGCCACATATAACCAAAAAATGCTAACACCATACTAAACAGGGATATGTTATAAGCTTTGACTCTAAGAGCTAGAACAAGGCAAGAATGTCCATGTTTGGACGAACGGAGGCAAGATGGTGCACTTCCGGGTTCTTCTTCACCACCAACTCTTCCCGCGCGCGCGAAAATGCAGCCGGTGCCCAGGGCGGGTGCAGACCAACTGGGCATGCGCCAGGTGACGTCAATCTGAAGAG
>NW_022319273.1:0-1192 GCF_002776525.5 Piliocolobus tephrosceles
GAGGCCGACAGACTTCTCCCGCACACCTTAGGTTACCAAAATAAACGTGCAGTTTTGCTGTTACACTTGCCTACCCGCTGGTTCTTTTGCGCCCGCTCGGCTGGTCTTAGAAAAACAAGACAGTCCACTCTAGTCAGTCTTGCTAAACATAGTACTAAATGTCCAGGAGAAAGAAATTACAGAATAAAATCAAAGGCGTCCAAATTGGAGAAAAGGAAGTTAAGTTATTCCTGTATAATTTTCTTTTATCCCTATATAATCTAAAGTATACAAAATCCTAAGACTTTAGTAAATATTAAAAATAATAAACAAGCCAGGTGTGGTGGCTCACGTCTGTAATCCCAGCACTTGGGAGGCTGAGGCGGGTGGATCACCTGAAGTCAGGAGTTCAAAACCAGCCTGGCCAACATGGTGAAACCCTGTCTCTACTAAAAATACAAAATATTAGGCAGGCCTGGTGACATGCGCCTGTAATCCCAGCCACTCAGGAGGCTGAGACAAGAGAATCACTTGAACCCGGGAGATGGAGGTTGCAGTGAGCCAAGATCCTGCGGCTACACTCCAGCGTAGGCAACAAGAGTGGAACTCCGTCCCCCCACCAAAAAAAAAAAAAACCTATATATTTTGGATACTATTCAGCCAAGTTAATGACAAAGACATAGTATTTGAAACATTGTTATCCTTCTATAATGTTTTAAAAATACACTTCTTAACCCTACAGATAAAATGTGCCCTGTAAAACATGATGTTTTGAAGTATATATACACTGTCAAATGCTTAATTCTAGGTCATTAATGTTTTACCTCACATAGTTAACATTTTTATGGTGACGGCCTGTAACATCATCTTATCATTTTTCAACAATACAAATACACCATTATGAACTATAGTCACAGTGTTGTACAAACAATATCTTGAACTTATTCCTCCTACTTAACTATAATTATGTATTCATTGACATCTTTCTAAGTCTCCCTTTTTCCTAAATACCTTGGCAACTTGTGGTCACTGTTTTACTTTGTACTTCAATGAGATTTAAGTTATTTATGTTTGGACGAACCGAGGCAAGATGGTGCACTTCCGGGTTCTTCATCCCCACCCCCAACTCTTCCCGCGCGCGCGAAAATGCAGCCGGCGCCCAGGGAGGGTGCAGACCAACTGGGCATGCGCCAGGTGACGTCAATCTGAAGAG
>NW_022319274.1:0-3922 GCF_002776525.5 Piliocolobus tephrosceles
CTCTTCAGATTGACGTCACCTGGCGCATGCCCAGTTGGTCTGCACCCGCCCTGGGCACCGGCTGCATTTTCGCGCGCGCGGGAAGAGTTGGTGGTGAAGAAGAACCCGGAAGTGCACCATCTTGCCTCCGTTCGTCCAAACATGGACATTCTTGCCTTGTTCTAGCTCTTAGAGTCAAAGCTTATAACATATCCCTGTTTAGTATGGTGTTAGCATTTTTTGGTTATATGTGGCATTTATCGGCTGAAGTGCATTTGTTATATACCTATTTTTTTCAGAGATTTATCATAAGTGAATGTCAAATTTTGTCAAACTTTTTTTTTTTTTAGATGGAGTTTCTCTCTTATTGCCCAGGTTGGAGTTCAATGGCACGATCTCAGCTCACTGCAACTTCTGCCTCCCGAGTTCAAGTGATTCTCATGCCTCAGCCTCCTGAGTAGCTGGGATTACAGGTATGTGCCACCACACCTGGCTAATTTTGTATTTTTTTAGCAGAGACAGGGTTTCTCCATGTTGCTCAGGCTAGTCTTGAACTCCCGACCTCAGGTGATCCACCTACCTCAGCCCCCAAAAGTGCTGGGATTACAGGCGTGAGCCACCGTACCCAGCCAAATTTTGTCATACTTCTATTGTGCATCTGTTTGAGATTGAACCAGGAAGAAACAGAACTCGAACACGGCAAAAATGTATAAAATATATAATGAAACTGAATTAGTAATAAAATACTACCAACTATAAAAAGCCCTGGATTGGCCGGGCACAGTGGCTCACGCCTGTAATCCAGGCACTTTGGGATGCCAAGGCTGATGGATCACCTGAGGTCAGGAGTCAAGAGCAGCCTGGCCAACATATGGAAACCCTGTCTCTACTAAAAATACAAAAATCAGCTGGGCGTGGTGGCGAGCGCCTGTAATCCCAGCTACTCAGGAGGTTGAGGCAGGAGAATGACTTGAGCCTGGGAGGTTGCAGTGAACCGAGATCGTGCCACTGCACTCCAGCCTAGGGGAATGAGCGAGACTCTGTCTCAAAAAACAAACAAACAAACAAAAAAGCCCTGGATTCGAAGGTCGTAGTGAGCTAAGATCACACCACTGTACTCCAGCTTGGGCTACAGAGTAAGACTCCATTTCAAAAAAAAAAAAAAGGCCTGGATTATATAAAATCACAACCAAATTTTACCACATATGGAATGATGAGCTCATACTAATTCTACTGGATGTATTCCAAAAAATCCCAGTGGAATTCTACCCTAACTCATTATATAAAATCTCTATCATCTTGATACCAAAGTCTAGCGAAGACACAACAACAACAACAAAAAACTACAGGCCAACATTTTTGGTGAACATTGAAACAAAAATCCTCCATGAAATACTAGCAAGCTGAGTTCACAGGCAAATCAAAAAGTGAATTTGCCACCATCATGTGAGCTTTATATCACTTGTGCAAGGATGTTTCTTCATATACAAGTCAGTAAGAGTGATTCATCATGTAATTAAAAGCAAAAAAGTATATGATTAACACAATAGATGCAGAAAAACATTCAAGGAAATCCGATATTCATTCATGAAAATATTCTCAACAAACTAGGCATTGATGAAATATACCTCGAAATAATAAAAGCCATCTATGAGAAATCCTCAGCTAACATCATACTGAACAGGCAAAAGCTGCATGCACTTCTTATTAGAACAAAAGTAAGACAATACTATCCACTCTAAACAATCCTATTCAACATAGTTCTGAAAGTCCTAGTCAGAGCAATCTAACAAAATGAAGAAACAAATGGCATCCAAATAGGAAAAGAAGAAATGAAATTATCTTCACTCATGATATAATTCTCTACCTAGAAAACTTTACAGATTTTACCAAAAGACTCATCAGCTTAAAAATGACTTCAGCAAAGTCTCAGGATACAAAATTCATATACACAAATGAATAAATTTCCTTACACCAATAACATACAAGGTGAGAACAAAATCAAGAACAGTTTTCTTTACAATAGCCATAAACAAAAAATAATATACCTAGAAATACATTAAACCAGGAGGTGGGCCAGGTTTGGTGGCTCACGCCTGTAATAGCAGCACTTTGGGAGGCTGAGGTGGGCAGATCACGTGGTCAGGAGTTGGCGACCAGTCTGGCCAACATGGTGAAACCCAGTCTCTCCTGAAAACACAAAACATTAGCTGGGCATGGGGGCACGCGCCTGTAGTCCCAGCTACTCGGGAGGCTGAGGTGGGAGAATCGAGAGGGCTCACCAATGCCTATACGAGCTGAAGATACAAATACATTTTAGTTTTATTTGTGGTTATATATCTACATAATTACACACATTTTTCTTTAAAAAATGCACAAGACTGTTTATAGAAGCACTGACAAATCTGGAAAACCACCAAAATGTTCATGAAAAGTGGAATAAATACTTTGTAGTGTATTTATATAATGGATCACTGTAGATCAACGAATATGGGCAAACCACAACTACAGGCAGACAGAAATCAATCTCACAATGTTGAGCAGAATAAGCTGGCCAAAATGAGAACATACTGTATTAATTTACTGTATTAATTTAAGTTCAAAAACAGACAAACCTCATTTATTGTATAAATAGCCAGAATATAAATTACTCTTAGAGGAACAGTGATTGAAAAGGAGAATAAAGGAGGGAGAGTGCCCAGGCTGCTCACACTCTTCCATCACTGGGTGCTTCCATCACTGGGTATATGCACTGTGTAAACATTCATCAAGTTGTTCTTTTATAATAGATTTTTAAATTTGTGTGAAATTAAAAATGTAATTTTTTAATTTTTAGTCCAGGCACAGTGGCTCACATTTGTAATCCCAGCACTTTGGGAGGACCAGGTTGGTGGATCACAAGGTCAGGAGTTCGAGACCAGACTGGCCAACAAAGTGAAACCCTGTCTCTACTAAAAATACAAAAATACAAAATACTAAAATACTAAAATACTAAAAATACAAAAATTAGCTGGGCATGGTGGCAGGCGCCTGTAATCTCAGCGGCTCAGGAGGCTGAAGCAGGGGAATCACTTGAACCCAAGAAGCAGAGATTGCAGTGATCTGAGATCTTGCCATTGTACTGAAGCCTGGGCAACAGAGCGAGACTCCATCTCAAAAAAACACTTTTTTTTTGTTTTGACTTTTTATTTATCTTTTTAATTTCTTCCTCAGTCACTTTTGCCACATACTTTTCTGGAAAAATAGTAATTTTATCTAATTTTTAATTTAATGACATAAAATTGTTTGAAACAATATCTTCTTTTTTTTTTTTTTAAGAAGGAGTCTTGCTCTGTCGCCCAGGCTGGAGTGCAGTGGCGCAATCTCGGCTCACTGTAAGCTCCGCCTCCCGGGTTCATACCATTCTCCTGCCTCAGCCTCCTGAGTAGCTGGGACTACAGGCGCCCACCACCACACCCGGTTAATTTTTTTGTATTTTTAGTGGAGACGGGGTTTCAGCGTGTTAGCCAGGGTGGTCTCGATCTCCTGACCTCGTGATCTGCCCGCCTCAGCCTCCCAAAGTGTGAGCCTGCTCTTCTAACCATCGAACACCCTATCTCACCCAAGGAAACACACATGCAACACTACTTTAAAAGGTACATAAAATCACACATACACATGCAAATCTTTGTAAAGATAAAACAAACTTATACAGAGTTCATCTTCAAAAGGGCACTGAGGATAAGAATATAGTGATTTTCACATGAATATCACCATTCTCTTTGTTGTTGTTTCATTTTGTAGGGATGAGGTATTGCTACATTGCCCAGGCAGATCTTATACTCTTGTTCAAGCCATCTTCCTGTCTTAGCCTCCCAACGGGCTGTCTGTAATATTTAAAAATACTTATATGGGTAAAGTGTGCTTGTTTATGTTTGCAATCCCAATGTTTTGGGAAGATGAG
>NW_022319275.1:0-1192 GCF_002776525.5 Piliocolobus tephrosceles
CTCTTCAGATTGACGTCACCTGGCGCATGCCCAGTTGGTCTGCACCCTCCCTGGGCGCCGGCTGCATTTTCGCGCGCGCGGGAAGAGTTGGGGGTGGGGATGAAGAACCCGGAAGTGCACCATCTTGCCTCGGTTCGTCCAAACATAAATAACTTAAATCTCATTGAAGTACAAAGTAAAACAGTGACCACAAGTTGCCAAGGTATTTAGGAAAAAGGGAGACTTAGAAAGATGTCAATGAATACATAATTATAGTTAAGTAGGAGGAATAAGTTCAAGATATTGTTTGTACAACACTGTGACTATAGTTCATAATGGTGTATTTGTATTGTTGAAAAATGATAAGATGATGTTACAGGCCGTCACCATAAAAATGTTAACTATGTGAGGTAAAACATTAATGACCTAGAATTAAGCATTTGACAGTGTATATATACTTCAAAACATCATGTTTTACAGGGCACATTTTATCTGTAGGGTTAAGAAGTGTATTTTTAAAACATTATAGAAGGATAACAATGTTTCAAATACTATGTCTTTGTCATTAACTTGGCTGAATAGTATCCAAAATATATAGGTTTTTTTTTTTTTTGGTGGGGGGACGGAGTTCCACTCTTGTTGCCTACGCTGGAGTGTAGCCGCAGGATCTTGGCTCACTGCAACCTCCATCTCCCGGGTTCAAGTGATTCTCTTGTCTCAGCCTCCTGAGTGGCTGGGATTACAGGCGCATGTCACCAGGCCTGCCTAATATTTTGTATTTTTAGTAGAGACAGGGTTTCACCATGTTGGCCAGGCTGGTTTTGAACTCCTGACTTCAGGTGATCCACCCGCCTCAGCCTCCCAAGTGCTGGGATTACAGACGTGAGCCACCACACCTGGCTTGTTTATTATTTTTAATATTTACTAAAGTCTTAGGATTTTGTATACTTTAGATTATATAGGGATAAAAGAAAATTATACAGGAATAACTTAACTTCCTTTTCTCCAATTTGGACGCCTTTGATTTTATTCTGTAATTTCTTTCTCCTGGACATTTAGTACTATGTTTAGCAAGACTGACTAGAGTGGACTGTCTTGTTTTTCTAAGACCAGCCGAGCGGGCGCAAAAGAACCAGCGGGTAGGCAAGTGTAACAGCAAAACTGCACGTTTATTTTGGTAACCTAAGGTGTGCGGGAGAAGTCTGTCGGCCTC
>NW_022319276.1:0-6056 GCF_002776525.5 Piliocolobus tephrosceles
GAATTTCTAATACGTGCTAAGCATTGTATGTTCCAGATGCTAGAAGTATAGCAGGCTCTTCATTCAAAGAACTTACTGTGTTGTTTTGAGGGGAGGATGTCCTGTTGGAGACAGGAAACAAATTCAATTGCAACACTAAGTGAAGAAGCACAGAGGTGACAGGTGAAAGGAGTAAATTACTTCCTGGGATGGGAAGAGTCAAGGAAGGCTTCCTGAAGAGATATCTGACCTGGGTTTTGAAGGCTGAATAGGAGTTTTCCAGGTGGACAAAGGGAAAAAGGTCATTTCAGCAGAGAAAACAACCTGTGGAAAGGAATGGAGACTTGAAAGAGCAGAGAACTGTAAGTAATTCAGAGAATGAGGGGACATTGTATTGTGGAGTGTGCTGGAGGGAGTGGCAGAGATGAAATTGAAGAGATAAAGGAGAGTGAGAGACAGAAAGAGTGAAAGAGAAGAAATGTCCGTCTCCTTTTCCATGGCAGTTAAGGATGCATTGATATGGCTTGGCTCTGTGTCCCCATGCAAATCCTATGTCAAATTGTAATCTCCACCTGTCAGGGAAGGGGCTTGGTGAGAGGTGATTGAATCTTGGGGGCGGACCCTTGCTGTTCTCATGATAGTGGGTGAGTTCTTATGAGATCTGGTTGTTTGAAAGTGTGTGGCACTTCCCCCTTTTCTCTCTCCCTCCTGCTCTTCCATGGTAAGATGTACTTGCTTCCCCTTCACCTTCCGGCATGATTGTAAGTTTCCTGGGGCCTCCCAGTCATGCTTCCTGTTAAGCCTGCAGAACTGTGAGTCAATTAAACCTCTCTTCTTCATAAGTTTAACCCAGTCTCAGGTAGCCCTTTATAGCAGCGTGAAAACCGACTAATACACTAGGCTTCACATGTCAACAACCATGTATCTGGTTTCTGATATTTCACCAGATCAAGTTTGATATGTTCTCTGTGATGTATTTCTTCCTAGTGTGGGTTCCCCCAGAAGCAGAACTGAGTGCAAGTTTATTTGAGGGATGATCCCCAAAGACACCAGCAGGGGCACAGGGGACAGAGATAAGGAAGGGAAGCAGAGCTGTAGAGGGGGAGCAAATGGCAGGTGGGAAACAGCCTTAATCCTGCCGGGGTCCCTTGGGAATCAGCAAGGAATTTGCCCCACAGTTGTCTCACTTGAGGGGTGAAGGGGCTGGGGCATTCATCCTCCTGTCCCATCAGTCATGAGTTAAGGGCTGTCGCCTGGGGTTGATGATTCCTTGGCCCTCCCAGCCTGCCCTGCAGCCTGGGCCACCCCCATGCAAACAGCTGGAGATCTGAAAGTGAGTACCTAGGGCATGTGCTTAGGCACCTACCATGTCTGTCACAATTTTTTCAAGGACCCGCTATGTCTACGTCACTGTGCCAGAGGGGCCTTGGGCCCACCTGTGGCCAAGGAGGACGCTGATATGAGTAGAGGCAAAGGGAGACAAATTGAGTCCCACCTTTAGGCGCTGGGGGCTCCATCTGGCTGCAGTCCACATGGCATAGGCTCAGAGGAAAAGGGAGAGAGGGATGAGGAAAGGGCTGGCTGGGACACTGGTTCTGGTGTTAGGTGTAGGAGAAGAGTCAAAAATCTCTCTCTTTTAGGCCGGGCGTGGTGGCTCACACCTGTAATCCTAGCACTTTGGGAGGCTGAGGTGGGCAGATCACCTGAGGTCAGGAGTTCGAGACCAACCTGGGCAACATGGTGAAACCCCATCTCTACCAAAAATATTAAAAAATTAGCTGGGTGTGGTGGTGCATGCCTGTGTTCCCAGCTACTCGGGAGGCTGAGGCACAAGAATCGCTTGAACCTGGGTGGTGGAGGTTGCAGTGAGCCGAGATTGCTCCACTGCACTCCAGCCTAGGTGACAGAGCAAGACTCTGTGTCAATAAAAAAAAAAAAACTCTGTTTTTAAATAGTGGTTAAATATATATAACATAAACATTCACATTGTTCTACAACCATTAGGGTCATCCATTTCCAGGACTTTGTCATCTTCCCAAACAGAAACTCAAGACCTTTGAACAGAAGCTCCCTGCTGTCCCCTTCCCCCAGGCTCTGGTAGCCTCCTGTCTACTTTCCATGTCTACTTGACTACTTAGGTATTTCATATAAGTGGAATCATACAAATATTTGTCCTTTTGTGTCTGGCTTCTTTATTTCATTCTTCTGAGACGGAGTCTCTCTCTGTGGTGCCCAGGCTGTAGTGCAGTGGTGCGATCCTGGCTCACTGCAACCTGTGTCTCCCTCCCAGGTTCAAGTGATTCTCTTGCCTCTGCCTCCTAAGTAGCTGGGACTACAGGCACGCATCACCACACCTGGGTAATTTTTGTATTTTTTTGGTAAAGACAGGGTTTCGCCATGTTGGCCAAGCTGGTCTCCAACTCCTGACCTCAGGCTGCCTGCTTCAGCCTCCCAAAGTGCTGGGATTACAGGCATGAGCCACGGTGCCCAGCCCATGGCTTCTTTCACTTAGCATACTGTCTTGAAGGTTCATACATGTTGTAGTATGTATCAGAATTTTCTTCCTTTTTAAAGTTAATAGCCCATTGTATGAATATACCACGTTTTGTTTATGGACATTTGGGTTGCTTCCACTTTTTGGCTGTTATGAATAATGCTGCTATGAACAAGAGTGTACAAATATCTGTTGGAATCCCTGCTTTCAGTTCTTCGGGATATATGCCCAGAAGTGGCATTGCTGGATCATATCGTAATTCTATGTTTAACTTTTTGAGGCACTGCCACGCCGTTTTCCACAGTGGCTGTGCCTTTTCTCATTCCCCCTAGAAGAAATACATGAGAATCTCTTAAAGACACTGGTGCAGCTCTCTATGCCAGCTGGTGAGGCGGGGACAGGATGAGGACCACCCTCCACCTGGAGAGATTTTGGCAGAGTCACATGAGGACACACCCAGATTGACAAGGCAAGGCCTAGTGACAGTGGAAGGGGCCCTTTTGGTGTTTGAGTTTCTGGCTTATGGCCATGCATAGCTGCATCACTGTGGTTGGATTATGTCATAGTGTTGGATAGCAAGAAGGACATGGGTTTGAGTCCTGCCTTGACTGTGGCTGTGTGACCTCAGACAAAGGACTTCATCTTCCTGAGCCTTGATTTCCTTCTCTGTAAAAATAAATCAGAAAAGTAACAGGGTTGGGGGGGAGCACTCAGTGAAGTAGTGCAAGTACAGGGCTTAGTGCAGGTCCTGGCAGGTGGCATGTGCCCAGTCAGGGGGTGCCATTGTCATTATGATCTATTCCTGGGGAGTCCGCTGAAGGTGAGCATCTTGGTGGCAACTTATGCACCTAAAGCCCAAGGTTAAGAGCCTATGTGGTATCCATTACTGTGCTAGGATTTGAGGCTGGAGTGCCGCAGTAGCGTCTGTGAGATGTTGCCCAGACCCCCTTCAAGGAAGGACTTGCTGTCCCACTTTGTGGGGGTGCTTTCAGGCCCCCCCTCCAGCTGTTGGCAACTTTAGGGTCTGCCTCAGCTACAGAGAGTGCCTTGCTCAAAGTCACACTCTTCCAATGACCTTTTAGTAGGGAGGAATAAAGGCCTAGTCACCTCTGGACATATCTGGACGACTCTATGATGGGCTGAATAATTTCTCCTCCTTCCCGCCAAGATGCCCGTGTCCTAGTTTCCAGAACCTGTGAATATGTTCATTACCTTACAGGGCAAAAGGGACTTTGCAGGTATGACTAAGTTAAGGATCCGGAGATGGGGAGATTGTCTGGCATTATCCTGGTTGGTCCCATGTCATCACAAGGGTCCTTGTAAGGGAGAGGCAGGAGGATCAGAGTCAGAAAAGGAGACATGACAACAAAAGCAGAGGTCAGAGTGAATGTAATGGCCAGCTTGGGAGGTGCAAGAAGGGGCTGCGAGCCAAGGGATGCAGGTGGCTTCTAGAAGTTGGAAAGGGCAAGGAAACGGATTCTCCCCAGAACCTCCCGAAGGAATCAGCCCAACTGACACCTTGATTTTAAGCTTCTGACCTCCAGAACCGTAAGAGAATAAATGTGTTGTAAGCCCGTAAGTAAGCGGTCATTTGTTCCGCTGCCATAGGAAAGGAGTCCAACTCTGCAGGACCATTCTAGCTGCAGGGCTCCCCAGGGTTTGGCGGTCAGCAGAGGCTGTCACTGAGCCTGCCTCTCAACTGTCAGCTCCCTCTGTCCAATCCCACTCTCTTCCCCTCCCTTCCCCAGGCCATGGTGCCATGGGATCTCCCTAAATAAACCCCCTGCTCCTTAAACTCCTCTCATGAGTCTACTTCATGAGGAACCCGCCCTGAGACAGTTGTCATTTTTTTAAAAAATGCTTTATTATGGAAAAGTTCGAACATATGCAAAAGTAGCCAGAATAATGTACTGAACTCCCATGATCATATCACCCAGCTTTGACAATAGTGTTTGTTCTATATGGCAACGGTATTTTTATTTTTTGATACGGAGTTTCACTCTTGTTGCCCAGCCTGGAGTGCAGTGGTGTGATCTCGGCTCACCACAACCTCCGCCTCCTGAGTTCAAGCTATTCTCCTGCCTCAGCCTCCCAAGTAGCTGGGATTACAGGCATGCACCACCACACCCGGCTAATTTTTTTGTATTTTTGGTAGAGACGGGGTTTCTGCATTGTTGGTCAAGCTGATCTCGAACTCCCATCCTCAGGTGATCCAACTGCCTCAGGCTTCCAAAGTGCTGGGATTACAGGGGTGAGCCACCGCGCCCGGCCGGCAATGGTATTAATAGCTTAAAGGGAGAAGCAGAGCTCCTGCCCTGGAGATGATGGCGGTCTAGGTGAGGAGTGAAGACGTTGCAGACACCTCAGGGGCCAAGAGTGCCCAGCAGCAGCAACCACGCACCCCAGGACTGTTAGGCCAGGGGAGCAGAAAAGCATCCTTGTGGACAGGCAGCAAAGGAGAACCGGCAGGATGGGCCACGTCATTGTGAAGGAGTGGCTCCTGTGGTCCTGGGCACACCTGAGTTTGAGGCAGGGGGCACAGAGCCCTTAGAGAGAGTAGGTACAGCATCATCCGCTTTTGTGTTTCATTCCATTGTCTTTCTAATCTGTTTTTGTTTCGTTTTAATGGCCCTCCATCTGTTTCTCCAGACTCTGTTAATAACAACCATGCTAGAACACTGCCAGGTACTGGGCTAAGCACTTTCCACAGCTTATCTCCCTAATCCTCCCAACCGCCGGAGGAGGCAGATACTATTTTTATCTCCATTTAATTTATCCCCATTTCACTGAGACTCAGTGAAGGAAGGCCACTTGGGTTTCCACGGATGGTGCATTCGTTTCCTGGGGCTGCTGGAACAAAGTACTCCAGATTGGGTGGCTGACAACAGGCATGGATTCTCTCGCTGTTCTGGAGGCCAGTGGTCTGAAACTAAGGTGCTGGTGGGGTCACGCCTTCTCTGGAGGCTCTCGGGGAGGATCCTTCCCTGCCTTGACCAGCTTCTGGGGGTTCCAGGTGTTTCGTGGCTTTGGCTGCATCACTCCAATCTCTGCCTTCGTCTTCTTGCCACCTTCTCTCCATGTGTTTTTCCTCTATGTGTCTCTTATAAGGACCCCCGTCATTGGATTTAGGGCCCACCTGAATAATCCAGGATCATCTCATCTCAAGATCCTTAATTGCATCTGCAAAAAACCTTTTTCCAAATAAGGTCACATGCACAGGTTCTGGGGATTAGGACATGGGCATAGGTTTTGCTGGGCCACCATTCAACCCACTGCAGGTCCCATAAGGCAGAACAGGGGTCAGAACCCAAGAAAAAGGATCAGTTGTCACTTCAATGTGATAGGATCTTGCTGAGAAGAGTTGCACCAGTAGGAATCCCTTGTGGTGGTTTTAAAACCTGTCCACAAATTCCTTAACACTCCTCCCACCAAAATGTGGCATCTCTGCCCCGCCCCTTGAATCTGGGTGGGCTTGTGACTCACTTGTAACCCAAAGAACATAGCGAAGGGATGCCACGTGACTTCCAATGGTGGATCAGAAACTATGATACAGTGACAGCCTTTTTTTTTTTTTTTTTTTTTT
>NW_022319277.1:0-2287 GCF_002776525.5 Piliocolobus tephrosceles
AGTGCTGGAGCAGGGGCCTAATGGGAGGCATTTGGGTCATGGGGATGGATTCCTTATATTACACTTAGGAGTCTGATCTTGCTTTCTACTTAAAACACACTGCAAGTCTTAACACTCAGAGGAAAGCACTCTGCGATCTGCTGCCACATTTTCCATTAATCCAAAGTTACCTTGATCTTGCTCAGATTCATAAGTCAAATGGAAGCCAAGAACAGAAGAAGAAGGAAAGAAATCAGAAACAGTTTCACATTGAGCTAACTTCTAAAATGATTCGTGCTTTTTTTTTCTTTTTTTTTTCTTTTTTTCTTTTTTTGAGTGTTGAAGTTCTTATAGCACAGTCCTATTCCTTTCTACTCAGACCAAGGCCTTTTTGAGCTCTAACGTTCTTGACAACCACTGGTTCCATTTTCATGGTATCACATTATGTGCCCCATTATGACACACATACCTGCTGTATTAAAAGTATTAAAATTCACATTTGCTGCAGATTAGAATTCTTAAAGCACAAAGAAAAAGAACTCTGTGTTGCAAAACTATGGCTGAATCTCAAGGATGTATTATTATTCATGATTAACGGATTTGCATGCAGTTGAATCAAAGTGTATGTCTTTGCCCTAAATGTGGCAAGTCCATTTTGGGGAGAGCTCTCATCATTGAGGTAAAAATAAGAGAAACCATTTTAGGCATGCACTGCTGAATAAGCAAGCACTTGTTTATAAATTATTCCTTAACAATTTCTACTTCTGGTTCTCACACTCACCTTCTACATTAGCAATATGACCCATTTACTAATCATCGACAGATGTGTAGCCAGTGTGCGTTTATTTGTCACTGTAATGGATCATCTAGTTTCTGAAATGCTATGACTGGAGCAAAGTATTCATATTCTCTGCATTAAGGGATTGCATAGGCACTGTACTTATAAATTTCAAGCTTAGTCGTTCTAGAAAAGATAAAAGTATTTTCTATCCAGCTAATTTAAATTTTTGTTTGTCATAACATTGCTGTGGTGCTCTGGTGTTCTCAACTATAGATGACACAGGATATGGGTGTACCAAGTTGGCACCAGTTTTATGGATGTGTCACTTAGAAATCTCGAAGAGCATGTGTCCATGTCTCTCAATCCACCAGTAAAATATTGATCACACTACAGTATATGCACAATGTAAAGATCCCCCTATCTCCAGATGCAATGGACTTTTCGAGGGGGACGAAATATAAAAAGAAACTCAGTAACAACACTAGGCAATAGATTGTTAGCCAGTGATAGGGAAAGTAAGCACTGTTGGATTTCACAGGAGAAAGAGCCAGTATTGCATATGGGGCAACAATAAATGAGTACCAAGTTTGAAGTGCAGGTCAGTAAAAAGAATAGAATAGTGTAGGCACAGAAAACAGTATGAATAAAGGAAAGAGATTAAAATAATTCTGATACCTAATTTTCATTGAATATTGACTCTGTGCCAAGCACAGTACTAAGTGCTTTATGCATAAACTCATTCAGGATAAAACTAGAAATGAAGTGGGAAAAGCTTTAATCAGTAAATAAGGTGGCCCAGGTTTCGTTCCTGGTTCTGCCACCATGTTATCACACTAATATCTTTCCTTTTATAGGACTCAGTTTTATCATTTGACAAGTAACTGGTATGTCATAGGAAGTCTTAAACTTTCATCCTACTCCAAATTCTATGTGAAAATGTCAACATAGGAAAAATGATTTAATATCAGAATGAAAATGGGTGGAAAATGATTGTTAGGCATTGAGGCTTTAGCACAAAGATACTAGGGCTGGGCATGTTGGCTCATGCCTGTGATCTCAACATATTTGGAGGCTGAGGTTGGAGGATCACTTGAGTCCAGGAGTTTGAGACCAGCCTGGGCAACGTAGTGAGACCCCATCTCTACAACAACAACAACAAAAATTTTTAAATTAGCTGGGTGTGGTTAATGCCTCTCCAGTTGCATGCCTGTAGTCCTAGCTACTAGTGAGTCTGATGTGAGAGGATCACTTGAGCCTGGGAGGTCGAGGCTGCAGTGAGCCATGATCATGCCACTGCACTCCAGCTTGGGTAACAGAGTGAGACCCTGTCTCAAAAAATAAATAAAAATACAAGGATCATTCAATTGTCGAATGCTATGTTCAAGGAATTTTGCCAGGTCGCTTCATTTTTATACATGTGAATTTTGTAAAATCTGAGGTCCTGACAAACACTTATATGTGACTTTATATAAGAGTGACCCATTCATTTGCCTATAAAAAACAGGCGGGTAATGTGCTATGGTTTGG
>NW_022319278.1:0-2287 GCF_002776525.5 Piliocolobus tephrosceles
CCAAACCATAGCACATTACCCGCCTGTTTTTTATAGGCAAATGAATGGGTCACTCTTATATAAAGTCACATATAAGTGTTTGTCAGGACCTCAGATTTTACAAAATTCACATGTATAAAAATGAAGCGACCTGGCAAAATTCCTTGAACATAGCATTCGACAATTGAATGATCCTTGTATTTTTATTTATTTTTTGAGACAGGGTCTCACTCTGTTACCCAAGCTGGAGTGCAGTGGCATGATCATGGCTCACTGCAGCCTCGACCTCCCAGGCTCAAGTGATCCTCTCACATCAGACTCACTAGTAGCTAGGACTACAGGCATGCAACTGGAGAGGCATTAACCACACCCAGCTAATTTAAAAATTTTTGTTGTTGTTGTTGTAGAGATGGGGTCTCACTACGTTGCCCAGGCTGGTCTCAAACTCCTGGACTCAAGTGATCCTCCAACCTCAGCCTCCAAATATGTTGAGATCACAGGCATGAGCCAACATGCCCAGCCCTAGTATCTTTGTGCTAAAGCCTCAATGCCTAACAATCATTTTCCACCCATTTTCATTCTGATATTAAATCATTTTTCCTATGTTGACATTTTCACATAGAATTTGGAGTAGGATGAAAGTTTAAGACTTCCTATGACATACCAGTTACTTGTCAAATGATAAAACTGAGTCCTATAAAAGGAAAGATATTAGTGTGATAACATGGTGGCAGAACCAGGAACGAAACCTGGGCCACCTTATTTACTGATTAAAGCTTTTCCCACTTCATTTCTAGTTTTATCCTGAATGAGTTTATGCATAAAGCACTTAGTACTGTGCTTGGCACAGAGTCAATATTCAATGAAAATTAGGTATCAGAATTATTTTAATCTCTTTCCTTTATTCATACTGTTTTCTGTGCCTACACTATTCTATTCTTTTTACTGACCTGCACTTCAAACTTGGTACTCATTTATTGTTGCCCCATATGCAATACTGGCTCTTTCTCCTGTGAAATCCAACAGTGCTTACTTTCCCTATCACTGGCTAACAATCTATTGCCTAGTGTTGTTACTGAGTTTCTTTTTATATTTCGTCCCCCTCGAAAAGTCCATTGCATCTGGAGATAGGGGGATCTTTACATTGTGCATATACTGTAGTGTGATCAATATTTTACTGGTGGATTGAGAGACATGGACACATGCTCTTCGAGATTTCTAAGTGACACATCCATAAAACTGGTGCCAACTTGGTACACCCATATCCTGTGTCATCTATAGTTGAGAACACCAGAGCACCACAGCAATGTTATGACAAACAAAAATTTAAATTAGCTGGATAGAAAATACTTTTATCTTTTCTAGAACGACTAAGCTTGAAATTTATAAGTACAGTGCCTATGCAATCCCTTAATGCAGAGAATATGAATACTTTGCTCCAGTCATAGCATTTCAGAAACTAGATGATCCATTACAGTGACAAATAAACGCACACTGGCTACACATCTGTCGATGATTAGTAAATGGGTCATATTGCTAATGTAGAAGGTGAGTGTGAGAACCAGAAGTAGAAATTGTTAAGGAATAATTTATAAACAAGTGCTTGCTTATTCAGCAGTGCATGCCTAAAATGGTTTCTCTTATTTTTACCTCAATGATGAGAGCTCTCCCCAAAATGGACTTGCCACATTTAGGGCAAAGACATACACTTTGATTCAACTGCATGCAAATCCGTTAATCATGAATAATAATACATCCTTGAGATTCAGCCATAGTTTTGCAACACAGAGTTCTTTTTCTTTGTGCTTTAAGAATTCTAATCTGCAGCAAATGTGAATTTTAATACTTTTAATACAGCAGGTATGTGTGTCATAATGGGGCACATAATGTGATACCATGAAAATGGAACCAGTGGTTGTCAAGAACGTTAGAGCTCAAAAAGGCCTTGGTCTGAGTAGAAAGGAATAGGACTGTGCTATAAGAACTTCAACACTCAAAAAAAGAAAAAAAGAAAAAAAAAAGAAAAAAAAAGCACGAATCATTTTAGAAGTTAGCTCAATGTGAAACTGTTTCTGATTTCTTTCCTTCTTCTTCTGTTCTTGGCTTCCATTTGACTTATGAATCTGAGCAAGATCAAGGTAACTTTGGATTAATGGAAAATGTGGCAGCAGATCGCAGAGTGCTTTCCTCTGAGTGTTAAGACTTGCAGTGTGTTTTAAGTAGAAAGCAAGATCAGACTCCTAAGTGTAATATAAGGAATCCATCCCCATGACCCAAATGCCTCCCATTAGGCCCCTGCTCCAGCACT
>NW_022319279.1:0-1861 GCF_002776525.5 Piliocolobus tephrosceles
ACCAGATCAGACCGGATCAAACCGGACCAGACCAGACCAAACCAGATCAAACCAGATCAGGCCGGAACAAACCGGACCAAACCGGACCAAACCAGACCAGACCGGATCAAACCAGACGAGACCAGACCAGACCAGACCAAACCAGACCAGACCGGATCAAACCAGATCGAACCATATCAGACTGGACCAGACCGGTTCAAACCAGACCAGACCGGATCAAACCAGATCAGACCGGATCAAACCAGATCGAACCAGACCAGACCGGACCAGACCGGATCAAACCAGATCGAACCAGACCAGACCGGACCAGACTGGTTCAAACCAGACCAGACCGGATCAAACCAGATCAAACCAGACGAGACAGGACCAAACCAGACGAGACCAGACCAGACCAGACCAGACGAGACCAGACCAGACCAGACCAGATCAAACCAGATCAAACCAGACGAGACCAGACCAGACCAGACCAGACCAAACCAGACCAGACCGGATCAAACCAGATCAGACCGGATCAAACCAGATCGAACCAGACCAGACCGGACCAGACCGGTTCAAACCAGACCAGACCGGATCAAACCAGACGAGACCGGACCAAACCAGACCAGACCGGATCAAACCAGACGAGACCAGACCAGACCAGACTAGACCAAACCAGACCAGACCGGATCAAACCAGATCAGACCGGATCAAACCAGACCAGACCAGACCAGACCGGTTCAAACCAGACCAGACCGGTTCAAACCAGACCAGACCGGATCAAACCAGATCAAACCAGACGAGACCGGACCAAACCAGACCAGACCGGATCAAACCAGACGAGACGAGACAAGACCAGACCAGACCAAACCAGACCAGACCGGATCAAACCAGATCAGACCAGACGTAATCAACCCAGACCAGACCAGACCAGACCGGAGCAAACCAGATCAGACTGGATCAAAGCAGACCAGACCGGATCAAACCAGATCAAACCAGACCCGACCGGAACATACCGGATCAAACCAGACCAGACCGGACAGATCCAGACCAGACCGGACCAGACCGGTTCAAACCAGACCAGACCGGATCAAACCAGACCAGACCGGACCAAACCGGATCAAACCAGATCAGACCAGATCAAACCAGATTAAACCAGATGAGACCGGACCAAACCAGACCAGACGGGATCAAATCAGATCAGACCGGAACAGACTGGATCAGACCAGACCAGACCGGACCAAACTAGACCAGACCAGACCGGACCAAACCAGATCAGACTGGGTCAAAGCAGACCAGACCGGATCAAACCAGATCAAACCAGACCCGACCGGAAGAGACCGGATCAAACCAGACCAGACCGGACAGATCCAGACCAGACGGGACCAGACTGGATCAAACCAGACCAGACCAGAACAGACCAGTTCAAACCAGAGCAGAACGGATCAAACCAGACCAGCCCGGATCAAACCAGATCAAACCAGACGAGACCGGACCAAACCAGACCAGACTGGACCAGAACAGATCAAACCAGATCAGACCGGATCAAACCAGACCAGACCAGACCAGACCGGACAGATCCAGACCAGACCAGACCGGATCAAACCAGACCAGACCGGATCAAACCAGATCAAACCAGACGAGACCGGACCAAACCAGACCAGAACAGATCAAACCAGATCAGACCGGATCAAACCAGACCAGACCAGAGCAGACCGGACCAAACCAGACAAGACCGGATCAAACCAGATCAAACCAGACCAGACTGGACCAGACCGGTGCAAACCAGACCAGACCGGATCAAACCAGACCAAACCAGACCAGACCGGATCAAACCAGATCAAACCAGACGAGACCGGACCAGACCGGATCAAACCAGACCAGA
>NW_022319280.1:0-1861 GCF_002776525.5 Piliocolobus tephrosceles
TCTGGTCTGGTTTGATCCGGTCTGGTCCGGTCTCGTCTGGTTTGATCTGGTTTGATCCGGTCTGGTCTGGTTTGGTCTGGTTTGATCCGGTCTGGTCTGGTTTGCACCGGTCTGGTCCAGTCTGGTCTGGTTTGATCTGGTTTGATCCGGTCTTGTCTGGTTTGGTCCGGTCTGCTCTGGTCTGGTCTGGTTTGATCCGGTCTGATCTGGTTTGATCTGTTCTGGTCTGGTTTGGTCCGGTCTCGTCTGGTTTGATCTGGTTTGATCCGGTCTGGTCTGGTTTGATCCGGTCTGGTCTGGTCTGGATCTGTCCGGTCTGGTCTGGTCTGGTCTGGTTTGATCCGGTCTGATCTGGTTTGATCTGTTCTGGTCCAGTCTGGTCTGGTTTGGTCCGGTCTCGTCTGGTTTGATCTGGTTTGATCCGGGCTGGTCTGGTTTGATCCGTTCTGCTCTGGTTTGAACTGGTCTGTTCTGGTCTGGTCTGGTTTGATCCAGTCTGGTCCCGTCTGGTCTGGATCTGTCCGGTCTGGTCTGGTTTGATCCGGTCTCTTCCGGTCGGGTCTGGTTTGATCTGGTTTGATCCGGTCTGGTCTGCTTTGACCCAGTCTGATCTGGTTTGGTCCGGTCTGGTCTGGTCTAGTTTGGTCCGGTCTGGTCTGGTCTGATCCAGTCTGTTCCGGTCTGATCTGATTTGATCCCGTCTGGTCTGGTTTGGTCCGGTCTCATCTGGTTTAATCTGGTTTGATCTGGTCTGATCTGGTTTGATCCGGTTTGGTCCGGTCTGGTCTGGTTTGATCCGGTCTGGTCTGGTTTGAACCGGTCTGGTCCGGTCTGGTCTGGATCTGTCCGGTCTGGTCTGGTTTGATCCGGTATGTTCCGGTCGGGTCTGGTTTGATCTGGTTTGATCCGGTCTGGTCTGCTTTGATCCAGTCTGATCTGGTTTGCTCCGGTCTGGTCTGGTCTGGTCTGGGTTGATTACGTCTGGTCTGATCTGGTTTGATCCGGTCTGGTCTGGTTTGGTCTGGTCTGGTCTTGTCTCGTCTCGTCTGGTTTGATCCGGTCTGGTCTGGTTTGGTCCGGTCTCGTCTGGTTTGATCTGGTTTGATCCGGTCTGGTCTGGTTTGAACCGGTCTGGTCTGGTTTGAACCGGTCTGGTCTGGTCTGGTCTGGTTTGATCCGGTCTGATCTGGTTTGATCCGGTCTGGTCTGGTTTGGTCTAGTCTGGTCTGGTCTGGTCTCGTCTGGTTTGATCCGGTCTGGTCTGGTTTGGTCCGGTCTCGTCTGGTTTGATCCGGTCTGGTCTGGTTTGAACCGGTCTGGTCCGGTCTGGTCTGGTTCGATCTGGTTTGATCCGGTCTGATCTGGTTTGATCCGGTCTGGTCTGGTTTGGTCTGGTCTGGTCTGGTCTGGTCTCGTCTGGTTTGATCTGGTTTGATCTGGTCTGGTCTGGTCTGGTCTCGTCTGGTCTGGTCTGGTCTGGTCTCGTCTGGTTTGGTCCTGTCTCGTCTGGTTTGATCTGGTTTGATCCGGTCTGGTCTGGTTTGAACCAGTCTGGTCCGGTCTGGTCTGGTTCGATCTGGTTTGATCCGGTCTGGTCCGGTCTGGTCTGGTTCGATCTGGTTTGATCCGGTCTGATCTGGTTTGATCCGGTCTGGTCTGGTTTGAACCGGTCTGGTCCAGTCTGATATGGTTCGATCTGGTTTGATCCGGTCTGGTCTGGTTTGGTCTGGTCTGGTCTGGTCTCGTCTGGTTTGATCCGGTCTGGTCTGGTTTGGTCCGGTTTGGTCCGGTTTGTTCCGGCCTGATCTGGTTTGATCTGGTTTGGTCTGGTCTGGTCCGGTTTGATCCGGTCTGATCTGGT
>NW_022319285.1:0-2072 GCF_002776525.5 Piliocolobus tephrosceles
ACGAAATGAAGGCAGAAATAAAGATGTTCTTTGAAACCAATGAGAACAAAGATACAACATACCAGAATCTCTGGGACACATTTAAAGCAGTGTGTAGAGGGAAATTTATAGCACTAAATGCCCACAAGAGAAAGCTGGAAAGATCTAAAATTGACACTCTAACATCACAATTAAACGAACTAGAGAGGCAAGAGCAAACACATTCAAAAGCTAGCAGAAGGCAAGAAATAACTAAGATCAGAGCAGAACTGAAGGAGGTAGAGACACAAAAACCCTCCAAAAAATCAATGAATCCAGGAGTTGGTTTTTTGAAAAGATCAACAAAATTGACAGACCGCTAGCAAGACTAATAAAGAAGAAAAGAGAGAGGAATCAAATAGACGCAATAAAAAATGATAAAGGGGATATCACTACTGACCCCTCAGAAATACAAACTACCATCAGAGAATACACTAAACACCTCTACGCAAATAAACTAGAAAATCTAGAAGAAATGGATAATTTCCTGGACACTTACACTCTTCCAAGACTAAACCAGGAAGAAGTTGAATCCCTGAATAGACCAATAGCAGGCTCTGAAATTGAGGCAATAATTAATAGCCTACCAACCAAAAAACGTCCAGGACCAGATGGATTCACAGCTGAATTCTACCAGAGGTACAAGGAGGAGCTGGTACCATTCCTTCTGAAACTATTCCAATCAATAGAAAAAGAGGGAATCCTCCCTAACTCATTTTATGAGGCCAACATCATCCTGATACCAAAGCCTGGCAGAGACACAATAAAAAAAGAGAATTTTAGACCAATATCCCTGATGAACATCGATGCAAAAATCCTCAATAAAATACTGGCAAACCAGATTCAGCAGCACATCAAAAAGCTTATCCACCATGATCAAGTGGGCTTCATCCCTGGGATGCAAGGCTGGTTCAACATTCACAAATCAATAAACGTAATCCAGCATATAAACAGAACCAAAGACAAGAACCACATGATTATCTCAATAGATGCAGAAAAGGCCTTTGACAAAATTCAACAGCCCTTCATGCTAAAAACGCTCAATAAATTCGGTATTGATGGAACATACCTCAAAATAATAAGAGCTATTTATGACAAACCCACAGCCAATATCATACTGAATGGGCAAAAACTGGAAAAATTCCCTTTGAAAACTGGCACAAGACAGGGATGCCCTCTCTCACCACTCCTATTCAACATAGTGTTGGAAGCTCTGGCTAGGGCAATCAGGCAAGAGAAAGAAATAAGGGGTATTCAGTTAGGAAAAGAAGAAGTCAAATTGTCCCTGTTTGCAGATGACATGATTGTATATTTAGAAAACCCCATTGTCTCAGCCCAAAATCTCCTTAAGCTGATAAGCAACTTCAGCAAAGTCTCAGGATACAAAATTAATGTGCAAAAATCACAAGCATTCTTATACGCCAGTAACAGTCAAACAGAGAGCCAAATCAGGAATGAACTTCCATTCACAATTGCTTCAAAGAGAATAAAATACCTAGGAATCCAACTTACAAGGGATGTAAAGGACCTCTTCAAGGAGAACTACAAACCACTGCTCAGTGAAATCAAAGAGGACACAAACAAATGGAAGAACATACCATGCTCATGGATAGGAAGAATCAATATTGTGAAAATGGCCATACTGCCCAAGGTTATTTATAGATTCAATGCCATCCCCATCAAGCTACCAATGAGTTTCTTCACAGAATTGGAAAAAACTGCTTTAAAGTTCATATGGAACCAAAAAAGAGCCCGCATTGCCAAGACAATCCTAAGTCAAAAGGACAAAGCCGGAGGCGTCACGCTACCTGACTTCAAACTATACTACAAGGCTACAGTAACCAAAACAGCATGGTACTGGTACCAAAACAGAGATATAGACCAATGGAACAGAACAGAGTCCTCAGAAATAATACCACACATCTACAGCCATCTGATCTTTGACAAACCTGAGAGAAACAAGAAATGGGGAAAGGATTCCCTATTTAATAAATGGTGCTGGGAAAATTGGCTATCCATAAGTAGAAAGCTGAAACTGGATCCTTTCCTTACTC
>NW_022319286.1:0-2073 GCF_002776525.5 Piliocolobus tephrosceles
GAGTAAGGAAAGGATCCAGTTTCAGCTTTCTACTTATGGATAGCCAATTTTCCCAGCACCATTTATTAAATAGGGAATCCTTTCCCCATTTCTTGTTTCTCTCAGGTTTGTCAAAGATCAGATGGCTGTAGATGTGTGGTATTATTTCTGAGGACTCTGTTCTGTTCCATTGGTCTATATCTCTGTTTTGGTACCAGTACCATGCTGTTTTGGTTACTGTAGCCTTGTAGTATAGTTTGAAGTCAGGTAGCGTGACGCCTCCGGCTTTGTCCTTTTGACTTAGGATTGTCTTGGCAATGCGGGCTCTTTTTTGGTTCCATATGAACTTTAAAGCAGTTTTTTCCAATTCTGTGAAGAAACTCATTGGTAGCTTGATGGGGATGGCATTGAATCTATAAATAACCTTGGGCAGTATGGCCATTTTCACAATATTGATTCTTCCTATCCATGAGCATGGTATGTTCTTCCATTTGTTTGTGTCCTCTTTGATTTCACTGAGCAGTGGTTTGTAGTTCTCCTTGAAGAGGTCCTTGACATCCCTTGTAAGTTGGATTCCTAGGTATTTTATTCTCTTTGAAGCAATTGTGAATGGAAGTTCATTCCTGATTTGGCTCTCTGCTTGTCTGTTACTGGTGTATAAGAATGCTTGTGATTTTTGCACATTAATTTTGTATCCTGAGACTTTGCTGAAGTTGCTTATCAGCTTAAGGAGATTTTGGGCTGAGACAATGGGGTTTTCTAAATACACAATCATGTCATCTGCAAACAGGGACAATTTGACTTCTTCTTTTCCTAACTGAATACCCCTTATTTCTTTCTCTTGCCTGATTGCCCTAGCCAGAACTTCCAACACTATGTTGAATAGGAGTGGTGAGAGAGGGCATCCCTGTCTTGTGCCAGTTTTCAAAGGGAAGTTTTTCCAGTTTTTGCCCATTCAGTATGATATTGGCTGTGGGTTTGTCATAAGTAGCTCTTATTATTTTGAGGTATGTTCCATCAATACCGAATTTATTGAGCGTTTTTAGCATGAAGGGCTGTTGAATTTTGTCAAAGGCCTTTTCTGCATCTATTGAGATAATCATGTGGTTCTTGTCTTTGGTTCTGTTTATATGCTGGATTACGTTTATTGATTTGTGAATGTTGAACCAGCCTTGCATCCCAGGGATGAAGCCCACTTGATCATGGTGGATAAGCTTTTTGATGTGCTGCTGAATCTGGTTTGCCAGTATTTTATTGAGGATTTTTGCATCGATGTTCATCAGGGATATTGGTCTAAAATTCTCTTTTTTTATTGTGTCTCTGCCAGGCTTTGGTATCAGGATGATGTTGGCCTCATAAAATGAGTTAGGGAGGATTCCCTCTTTTTCTATTGATTGGAATAGTTTCAGAAGGAATGGTACCAGCTCCTCCTTGTACCTCTGGTAGAATTCAGCTGTGAATCCATCTGGTCCTGGACGTTTTTTGGTTGGTAGGCTATTAATTATTGCCTCAATTTCAGAGCCTGCTATTGGTCTATTCAGGGATTCAACTTCTTCCTGGTTTAGTCTTGGAAGAGTGTAAGTGTCCAGGAAATTATCCATTTCTTCTAGATTTTCTAGTTTATTTGCGTAGAGGTGTTTAGTGTATTCTCTGATGGTAGTTTGTATTTCTGAGGGGTCAGTAGTGATATCCCCTTTATCATTTTTTATTGCGTCTATTTGATTCCTCTCTCTTTTCTTCTTTATTAGTCTTGCTAGCGGTCTGTCAATTTTGTTGATCTTTTCAAAAAACCAACTCCTGGATTCATTGATTTTTTGGAGGGTTTTTGTGTCTCTACCTCCTTCAGTTCTGCTCTGATCTTAGTTATTTCTTGCCTTCTGCTAGCTTTTGAATGTGTTTGCTCTTGCCTCTCTAGTTCGTTTAATTGTGATGTTAGAGTGTCAATTTTAGATCTTTCCAGCTTTCTCTTGTGGGCATTTAGTGCTATAAATTTCCCTCTACACACTGCTTTAAATGTGTCCCAGAGATTCTGGTATGTTGTATCTTTGTTCTCATTGGTTTCAAAGAACATCTTTATTTCTGCCTTCATTTCGT
>NW_022319287.1:0-3078 GCF_002776525.5 Piliocolobus tephrosceles
CCCAGCACTTTGGGAGGCCGAGACGGGCGGATCACGAGGTCAGGAGTTCGAGACCATCCTGGCTAACACGGTGAAACCCCGTCTCTACTAAAAAATATAAAAAGTTAGGCGAAGTGGCTGGCGCCTGTAGTCCCAGCTATTTGGGAGGCTGAGGCAGGAGAATGGCGTAAACCCATGAGGCGGAGCTTGCAGTGAGCTGAGATCCGGCCACTGCACTCCAGACCGGGTGACAAAGCAAGACTCTGTCTCAAAAAAAAAAAAAAAAAAATTAGCCAGGCGTGCTGGCGCGTGCCTGTAGTCCCAGCTACTCGGGAGGCTGAGGCAGGAGGATCGCTCGAACCCGGGAGGCGGAGGTTGCAGTGATCCGAGATCATGAACTGCACTCCAGCCTGGGCGACAGCAAAATGCCGACTCAAAAAAAAAATACTTCACATTACTGTCATCAAAAGTAGATTCCACCACCAGAGTATTTGCAACTTGGAATCCAGGCTGCTAATAATTGTTTTGGGAGAAAAGCATGATAGTGTGAGGATTCAGGACGATGAAAAAACAAAACTAGCGGCAGGTGGCACTTCTGAAATGCTTACTCTGTGCAGTACTCTGTTCTAAGCCCGTGTAACTCCACTACTTACTATGATCCTGTTACTATCCGCATTTTACAGATGGTAAAACCAAGGCCAGGAACTGGGAGTCAGCTTGCCCAAAACGGTGCAGTCAAAGTTGAGGCTAGGACTGAAGCTGCAGGATGCCCGACTCTGAGCCCGGGTCTGCTGTGCCACACAGCCTGTCTGGTTTTGAGTGCTTGCTCCATGCCAGGCACTCTGCCAAGCATTTAGGGGCTCAGTGACTTCGTGGCCACCCTCTGAGAGAAAGGCTAAGACATGCTTCATTTATAGCTTTGAGCATTGGGAGCTGTCAGGTGGAGGCACTTGCCCAGGCTGGAGTGCAGTGGCTCAATCTCTGCTCATTGCAACCTCCACCTCCCAGGTTCAAGTGATTCTCCTGCCTCAACCTCCCGAGTAGCTGGGATTACAGGCGCCCGCCACCACACCCGGCTAATTTTGTGTTTTTAGTAGAGACGGGGTTTCACCGTGTTGGTCAGGCTGATCTTGAGCTCCTGACCTCGTGATCTGCCCACGTCGGCCTCCCAAAATGCTGGGATTACAGGCGTGAGCCACTGCACCTGGCTGAAGTGGCAGATCTGAGCAGCAAGGATATGTTTCTTGGACCCGATGGTGGCATGGGCTCTAGGCCTCTGAGTCATCTCCCCTGGAGAGTCGTAAGTCGCTTTGCTAATGGGGTTTTAGTTTATGGGTCATTTATTCACCTGGAGATGCTCTGTAACTGAACGTGAAATTTATCTGCCAATACTTTAATCTGTCTTGTATTACTTCACATTTATTTATTTTTTTGAGATGGAATTTCGCTCTTGTTGCCCACACTAGAGTGCAATGCCGCGTGCTCGGCTCACTGCAACCTCCGCCTCCCGGGTTCAAGTGATTCTTCTGCCTCAGCCTCCCAAGTAGCTGGGATTACAGGCACACACCACCATGCCCAGCTAATCTTTTGTATTTTTAGTAGAAACAGGGTTTCACCATGTTAGTTAGCCAGGCTGGTCTCGATCTCCTGACCTCAGATTATCCACCTGCCTCAGCCTCCCAAAGTGCTGGGATTATAGGCATGATCCACTGCGCCTGGCCCACATTTATTTTTTAAATTCAAGTTTTTTTGTTTTGTTTTTGAGACGGTCTCTGTCACCCAGGCTGGAGTGTAGTGGCACAATCTTGACTCACTGTAACCTCCGCTTCATGGGTTCAAGTGATTCTCAATTCTAGTGTCTCAGCCTCCCAAGTAGCTGAGACTAAAGGCATGCACCACCACACCTGGCTAAATTTTTGTATTTTATTTATTTATTTATTTTTATTTTTATTTATTAATTTTTTTTGAGATAGAGTCTTGGTCTGTCATTCAAGCTGGAGTGCAGTGGCACAATCTCAGCTCACTGCAACCTCCGCCTCTCGGGTTTAAGTGATTCTTGTGCCTCAGCCTCCCGAGTAGCTGGAACTACAGGCACGCACCACCATCCCTGGCTAATTTTTGTATTTTTAGTAGAGACAGGGTTTTGCCATGTTGGCCAGGCTGGTCTCAAACTCCCGACCTCAAGTGATCAACCCACCTTGGCCTCCCAGAGGGTTGGAATTACTGGCGTGAGCCACTGCACCCGGCCTAAAGAATTTTTTATTTTATTTTATTTATTTTTTATTTATTAATTTGTGTTTGAGACAGAGTCTTTCTCTGTTGCCCAGGCTGGAGTGCAGTGGCGTGATCTACTCACTGCAACCTCCACCTCCCAGGTTCAAGCGATTCTCCTGCCTCAACCTCCTGAGTAGCTGGGATTACAGGCTCCCGCCACCACGCCCAGCTAATTTTGTATTTTTAGTAGAGACCAGGTTTCATCATGTTGGTCAGGCTGGTCTTGAACTCCTGACCTCGTGATCTGCCCACGTTGGCCTCCCAAAGTGCTGGGATTATGGACGTGAGCCACTGCACCTGGCTGTTTTTATTCTTTAAAGATACTTTGCCGGGCGCGGTGGCTCAAGCCTGTAATCCCAGCACTTTGGGAGGCCGAGACGGGCAGATCACGAGGTCAGGAGATCGAGACCATCCTGGCTAACACGGTGAAACCCCGTCTCTACTAAAAAGTACAAAAAACTAGCCGGCCGAGGTGGCGGGCGCCTGTAGTCCCAGCTACTCGTGAGGCTGAGGCAGGAGAATGGCGTGAACCCGGGAGGTGGAGCTTGCAGTGAGCTGAGATCCGGCCACTGCACTCCAGCCTGGGCGACAGAGCGAGACTCCGTCTCAAAAAAAAAAAAAAGGGCCGGGCGCGGTGGCTCAAGCCTGTAATCCCAGCACTTTGGGAGGCCGAGGCGGGCAGATCACGAGGTCAGGAGATCAAGACCATCCTGGCTAACACGGTGAAACCCCATCTCTACTAAAAAATACAAAAAACCAGCCGGGCGAGGTGGCGGGCGCCTGTAGTCCCAGCTACTCGGGAGGCTGAGGCAGGAGAATGGCGTA
>NW_022319288.1:0-6345 GCF_002776525.5 Piliocolobus tephrosceles
ATCCATAAGTAGAAAGCTGAAACTGGATCCTTTCCTTACTCCTTATACGAAAATTAATTCAACATGGATTAGAGACTTAAATGTTAGACCTAATACCATAAAAACCCTAGAAGAAAATCTAGGTAGTACCATTCAGGACATAGGCATGGGCAAGGACTTCATGTCTAAAACACCAAAAGCAATGGCAGCAAAAGTCAAAATTGACAAATGGGATCTAATTAAACTAAAGAGCTTCTGCACAGCAAAAGAAACTACCATCAGAGTGAACAGGCAACCTACAAAATGGAAGAACATTTTTGCAATCTACTCATCTGACAAAGGGCTCATATCCAGAATCTAAAAAGAACTCAAACAGATTTACAAGAAACAAACAAACAACCCCATCCAAAAGTGGGCAAAGAGTATGAACAGACATTTCTCAAAAGAAGACATTCATACAGGCAACAGACACATGAAAAAATGCTCATCATCACTGGCCTTCAGAGAAATGCAAATCAAAACCACAATGAGATACCATCTCACACCAGTTAGAACGGCAATCAGTAAAAAGTCAGGAAACAACAGGTGCTGGAGAGGATGTGGAGAAATAGGAACACTTTTACACTGTTGGTGGGATTGTAAACTAGTTCAACCATTATGCAAAACAGTATGACGATTCCTCAAGGATCTAGAACTAGATGTACCATATGACCCAGCCATTCCATTACTGGGTATATACCCAAAGGATCATAAATCATGCTGCTATAAAGACACATGCACACGTATGTTTATTGCGGCGCTATTCACAATAGCAAAGACTTGGAATCAACACAAATGTCCATCTGTGACACACTGGATTAAGAAAATGTGGGACATATACACCATGGAATACTATGCAGCCATAAAAAAGGATGTCTTTGTGTCCTGTGTAGGGATATGGATGCAGCTAGAAACCATCATTCTTAGCAAACCATCACAAGAACAGAAAACCAAACACCGCATGTTCTCACTCATAGGTGGGAACTGAACGATGAGATCACTTGGACTCGGGAAGGGGAACATCACACACTGGGGCCTATCATCGGGAGGGAGGAGGGGGTAGGGATTGCATTGGGAGTTATACCTGATGTAAATGATGAGTTGATGGGTGCTGACGAGTTGATAGGTGCAGCACACCAACATGGCACATGTATACATATGTAACAAACCTGCACGTTATGCACACGTACCCTAGAACTTAAAGTATAATAATAATAAAAAAAAGAAAAAGAAGATTAAGACCAATTGATGGGCAGGGAAGTGAATAAGTGGAAAAGTGGGAGGCTTTAAGACATTTCATTTGAGTCTAGGTGTGGCCTGCATAGAATTTAGGAGATAAATGTTAAAGTCCTCAATGACTTTGTAATTAGTTATTGTGGTATTTATAAACAAAACAAAATAACATGGGTTCATTCCATAATAAATACACTTTTGTTTTTTTGCCTTTCCATCAGTGATATTAGTGATGACCCAGCCACATTTCTTACTGAATTCTTGTTTGTACTGTAGTTGGTATGTTTTTCTCAAGCTAGAGTTTCAAAATTTTCCCAAAGCATTTCTATTGGATATTTTTAAATTTACTTAAAAAATGTATAAACTGGACCACATTTCAAAGCTTACCTGGTTATAGGTGCTACAACATCCCTGAATTATCAGGTTCACAGAAATTGCTAAAAATCAAGACTATGTACTGTATCAATAGTGTCTTCATTTGAGTTGACATTTCTAGTGTACTGTAAATGATAGTATGACTAATGGCATAAACTTTCATAGCAGTTGGCAACATTTGTATATAATTTAATGTCTTTAACACTTAGCACAACAAAATTACTTTATTTCCAACTTGAATCTGTGATCTCATTCATGTTAATTTGTTTTGTCTTCTAACCAAGGAAGCTATTCCAATCTATATGAGATGCTCCTCTGGAAATATGGCTGGGGATAGATGGGATATAAATAATATTCTTAGATTATTACGTGGATGTTTCAGGAGAATCACAGAGGAGGAGGTTTGACACAGAGTAATTTAGATCAGATTTTTTTATCATCAGTTTTGGATATTTATAGACAGTATAGAGAGCAGAATCCTAGGGAAAGGTGATTTTATATAGTAATTGTATTTACAAACATCACACTAGAATTCAAGTGAGGGAAAGAAAGATTCTCAGACATTTAAAATGCAGAATTACTAAAAGATTATATCTTGTTTGCGGGGGCAAATATAGGAGTATTTACTTTGATGTCACAAAATATGTATATACATGTATTAAAATTTAATGTTGCAACAATTATAGAAAGACAGTGGTGATGGCAAGATAGCTTTTAAATCTTCATGGATTTTTCCACCAAAAAAAAAAAAAAAAAATCCAGAGCAATTGGATAGCAAAACTAAAATCTCATAGGCAGCATCTCTATAAATCTGAAAAACCCAAATGATTTTACATGGTGTTAATATCTGAGTAAGAAAAAGCAGAGAGAAGCAGTGGAGAGTCTGATAAACTTGAGGGCAGTAAAACACACAGTAAATGACCAATGTATATCCACTTGGAGAACATACTAAGCCAATTTGAGAACAACAAGTAGAACTGAAAGGGTTATACCCACTCCAAAAGTAGGTGCTGCAGGAAATTATACTTAAAAAGAGTAGAACAGTATGAATCTTATGGACCCCAAAAACGATCATCCAAGGCTCCCTGTCTTTATCTTTTTTTTTTTTTTCAGATGGAGTCTTGCTGTGTCACCTAGGCTGGAGTGTAGTGGCGAGATCTCAGCTCACTGCAAGCTCTACCTCCCGGGTTCACACAGTTCTCCCGCCTCAGCCTCCCGAGTAGCTGGGACTACAGGCACCTGCCACCACACCCAGCTAATTTTGTTGTTGTATTTTTAGTAGAAACAGGGTTTCACTGTGTTAGCCAGGATAGTCTCAATCTCCTGATCCACCTGCCTCAGCCTCCCAAAGTGCTGGGGTTACAGGCGTGAGCCACTGTGCCTGGCCCCCAAGGCTCCCTTTCATGATGTGGTCCTAAAATGAGGATACACTGATGGGAATGGAATGCAAACTGGTCAATACTGAGCCAAGAGCGATAAAGGAAAGAGGAGGTCCAGGTAAAACAGAGAACTGAGTCAATAAACATTAGAAAACAAGCTGGGGTGTGTATGTATGTGCCTGTGTATGTATTCTTAACACTACACAAAAGTCAAGACGGTGATGCTTTCTAAAGTTAGCTTCTATAAATTCCAACTCTACCTACCTTCTCCCAATAACTCAAAATAATTTTACACACAGAAAAGATAATCTCAAATACTATACAAACGTGTTATTCTAAACAGATGAAACTGTAATCCACTATTTGGATACACAGTAAGAAATGTGGACAGTGGAACCATCGCTTGGGGACGGAGCAAGATGGCCGAATAGGAACAGCTCCAGTCTCCAACTCCCAGAGCGAGCAACACAGAAGACCGGTGATTTCTGCATTTTCAACTCAGGTACTGGGGTCATCTCACTCGGGAGTGCCGGAAAATCGGTGCTTGTCAGCTGCTGCAGCCTGACCAGTGAGAGCTGAAGCAGGGCGAGGCATCGCCTCACCTGGGAAGCGCAAAGGGGAAGGGAGTCCCTTTTCCTAGCCAGGGGAACTGAGACACACAACACCTGGAAAATCGGGTAACTCCCACCCCAATACTGCGCTGTAAGCACACCAGCACACCAGGAGAATATATCCCATACCTGGCCGGGAGGGTCCCATGCCCACGGAGCCTCCCTCCTTGCTAACACAGCAGTCTGCAGCAATCTAACCACAAGGCAGCAGTGAGGCTGGGGGAGGGGTGCCTGCCATCGCTGAGGCTTAAGTAGGTAAACAAATCCACTGGGAAGCTCGAACTGGGTGGAGCTCACAGCAGCCCAAGGAAACCTGCCTGTCTCTGTAGACTCCACCTCTGGGGACAGGGTACAGCTAAAAAATAACAGGGGAAGCAGCAGAGGCCTGTGCAGACGCGAACGACTCTGACAGCTTTGAAGAGAGCAGTGGATCTCCCAACACCAAGGTTGAGATGTAAGAAGGGTCAGGCTGCCTGCTCAAGTGGGTCCCTGACCCCTGAGTAGCCTAACTGGGAGACATCCCCCACTAGGGGCAGTCTGACACCCCACACCTCACAGGGTGGAGTACACCCCTGAGAGGAAGCTTCCAAAGCAAGAATCAGACAGGTGCACTCACTGTGCAGCAATATTCTATCGTCTGCAACCTCTGCTGCTGATACCCAGACAAACAGGGTCTGGAGTGGACATCAAGCAGTCTCCAACAGACCTACAGCTGAGGGTCCTGACTGTCAGAAGGAAAACTATCAAACAGGAAGGACACCTATACCAAAACCCCATCAGTACGTCACCATCATCAAAGACCAGAGACAGATAAAACCACAAAGATGGGGAAAAAGCAGGGCAGAAAAGCTGGAAATTCAAAAAATAAGAGCGCATCTCCCCCTGCAAAGGAGCACAGCCCATTGCCAGCAACGGATCAAAGTTGGTCAGAGAATGACTTTGACAAGATGAGAGAAGAAGGCTTCAGTCCATCAAACCTCTCAGAGCTAAAGGAGGAATTACGTACCCAGCGCAAAGAAACTAAAAATCTTGAAAAAAGAGTGGAAGAATTGACAGCTATACTAATTAATGCAGAGAAGGTCATAAACGAAATGACAGAGATGAAAACCATGACACAAGAAATGCATGACAAATGCACAAGCTTCAGTAACTGACTCGATCAACTGGAAGAAAGAGTATCAGCGATTGAGGATCAAATGAATGAAATGAAGCGAGAAGAGAAACCAAAAGAAAAAAGAAGAAAAAGAAATGAACAAAGCCTGCAAAGAGTATGGGATTAAGTAAAAAGACCAAATCTACGTCTGATTGGGGTGCCTGAAAGTGAGGGGGAAAATGGAACCAAACTGGAAAACACTCTTCAGGATATCATCCAGGAGAACTTCCCCAACCTACCAGGGCAGGCCAACATTCAAATTCAGGAAATACACAGACGCCACAAAGATACTCCTCCAGAAGAGCAACTCCAAGACACATAACTGCCAGATTCACCAAAGTTGAAATGAAGGAAAAAATCTTAAGGGCAGCCAGAGAGAAAGGTCGGGTTACCCACAAAGGGAAGCCCATCAGACTGACAGCAGATCTCTCGGCAGAAACTCTCCAAGCCAGAAGAGAGTGGGGGCCAATATTCAACGTTCTTAAAGAAAAGAATTTTAAACCCACAATTTCATATCCAGCCAAACTAAGTTTCATAAGTGAAGGAGAAATAAATTTCTTTACAGATAAGCAAATGCTTAGAGAATTTGTCACCACCAGGCCTGCCTCACAAGAGACCCTGAAGGAAGCCCTAAACATGGAAAGGAACCGGTACCAACCATTGCAAAAATATGCCAAAATGTAAAGACCATCGAGGCTAGGAAGAAACTGCATCAACCAATGAGCAAAATAACCAGTTAATATCATAATGGCAGGATCAAGTTCACACATAACAATATTAACCTTAAATGTAAATGGACTAAATGCTGCAATTAAAAGACACAGACTGGCAAACTGGATAAAGAGTCAAGACCCATCAGTCTGCTGTCTTCAGGAGACCCATCTCACATGCAGAGACATACATAGGCTCAAAATAAAGGGACGGAGGAAGATATACCAAGCAAATGGAGAACAAAAAAAAGCAGGGGTTGCAATCCTAGTCTGTGATAAAACAGACTTTAAACCATCAAAGATCAAAAGAGACAAAGAAGGCCATTACATAATGGTAAAGGGATCAATTCAACAGGAAGAGCTAACTATCCTAAATATATATGCACCCAATACAGGAGCACCCAGATTCATAAAGCAAGTCCTTAGAGACTTACAAAGAGACTTAGACTCCCATACAATAATAATGGGAGACTTCAACACCCCACTGTCAACATTAGACAGATCAACGAGACAGAAAGTTAACAAGGATATCCAGGAATTGAGCTCATCTCTGCACCAAGCGGACCTAATAGACACCTATAGAACTCTCCACCCCAAGTCAACAGAATATACATTCTTCTCAGCACCACATCACACTTATTCCAAAATTGACCACATAATTGGAAGTAAAGCACTCCTCAGCAAATGTACAAGAACAGAAATTATAACAAACTGTCTCTCAGACCACAGTGCAATCAAACTAGAACTCAGGACTAAGAAACTCAATCAAAACCGCTCAACTACATGGAAACTGAACAACCTGCTCCTCAATGACTACTGGGTACATAACGAAATGAAGGCAGAAATAAAGATGTTCTTTGAAACCA
>NW_022319289.1:0-6345 GCF_002776525.5 Piliocolobus tephrosceles
TGGTTTCAAAGAACATCTTTATTTCTGCCTTCATTTCGTTATGTACCCAGTAGTCATTGAGGAGCAGGTTGTTCAGTTTCCATGTAGTTGAGCGGTTTTGATTGAGTTTCTTAGTCCTGAGTTCTAGTTTGATTGCACTGTGGTCTGAGAGACAGTTTGTTATAATTTCTGTTCTTGTACATTTGCTGAGGAGTGCTTTACTTCCAATTATGTGGTCAATTTTGGAATAAGTGTGATGTGGTGCTGAGAAGAATGTATATTCTGTTGACTTGGGGTGGAGAGTTCTATAGGTGTCTATTAGGTCCGCTTGGTGCAGAGATGAGCTCAATTCCTGGATATCCTTGTTAACTTTCTGTCTCGTTGATCTGTCTAATGTTGACAGTGGGGTGTTGAAGTCTCCCATTATTATTGTATGGGAGTCTAAGTCTCTTTGTAAGTCTCTAAGGACTTGCTTTATGAATCTGGGTGCTCCTGTATTGGGTGCATATATATTTAGGATAGTTAGCTCTTCCTGTTGAATTGATCCCTTTACCATTATGTAATGGCCTTCTTTGTCTCTTTTGATCTTTGATGGTTTAAAGTCTGTTTTATCACAGACTAGGATTGCAACCCCTGCTTTTTTTTGTTCTCCATTTGCTTGGTATATCTTCCTCCGTCCCTTTATTTTGAGCCTATGTATGTCTCTGCATGTGAGATGGGTCTCCTGAAGACAGCAGACTGATGGGTCTTGACTCTTTATCCAGTTTGCCAGTCTGTGTCTTTTAATTGCAGCATTTAGTCCATTTACATTTAAGGTTAATATTGTTATGTGTGAACTTGATCCTGCCATTATGATATTAACTGGTTATTTTGCTCATTGGTTGATGCAGTTTCTTCCTAGCCTCGATGGTCTTTACATTTTGGCATATTTTTGCAATGGTTGGTACCGGTTCCTTTCCATGTTTAGGGCTTCCTTCAGGGTCTCTTGTGAGGCAGGCCTGGTGGTGACAAATTCTCTAAGCATTTGCTTATCTGTAAAGAAATTTATTTCTCCTTCACTTATGAAACTTAGTTTGGCTGGATATGAAATTGTGGGTTTAAAATTCTTTTCTTTAAGAACGTTGAATATTGGCCCCCACTCTCTTCTGGCTTGGAGAGTTTCTGCCGAGAGATCTGCTGTCAGTCTGATGGGCTTCCCTTTGTGGGTAACCCGACCTTTCTCTCTGGCTGCCCTTAAGATTTTTTCCTTCATTTCAACTTTGGTGAATCTGGCAGTTATGTGTCTTGGAGTTGCTCTTCTGGAGGAGTATCTTTGTGGCGTCTGTGTATTTCCTGAATTTGAATGTTGGCCTGCCCTGGTAGGTTGGGGAAGTTCTCCTGGATGATATCCTGAAGAGTGTTTTCCAGTTTGGTTCCATTTTCCCCCTCACTTTCAGGCACCCCAATCAGACGTAGATTTGGTCTTTTTACTTAATCCCATACTCTTTGCAGGCTTTGTTCATTTCTTTTTCTTCTTTTTTCTTTTGGTTTCTCTTCTCGCTTCATTTCATTCATTTGATCCTCAATCGCTGATACTCTTTCTTCCAGTTGATCGAGTCAGTTACTGAAGCTTGTGCATTTGTCATGCATTTCTTGTGTCATGGTTTTCATCTCTGTCATTTCGTTTATGACCTTCTCTGCATTAATTAGTATAGCTGTCAATTCTTCCACTCTTTTTTCAAGATTTTTAGTTTCTTTGCGCTGGGTACGTAATTCCTCCTTTAGCTCTGAGAGGTTTGATGGACTGAAGCCTTCTTCTCTCATCTTGTCAAAGTCATTCTCTGACCAACTTTGATCCGTTGCTGGCAATGGGCTGTGCTCCTTTGCAGGGGGAGATGCGCTCTTATTTTTTGAATTTCCAGCTTTTCTGCCCTGCTTTTTCCCCATCTTTGTGGTTTTATCTGTCTCTGGTCTTTGATGATGGTGACGTACTGATGGGGTTTTGGTATAGGTGTCCTTCCTGTTTGATAGTTTTCCTTCTGACAGTCAGGACCCTCAGCTGTAGGTCTGTTGGAGACTGCTTGATGTCCACTCCAGACCCTGTTTGTCTGGGTATCAGCAGCAGAGGTTGCAGACGATAGAATATTGCTGCACAGTGAGTGCACCTGTCTGATTCTTGCTTTGGAAGCTTCCTCTCAGGGGTGTACTCCACCCTGTGAGGTGTGGGGTGTCAGACTGCCCCTAGTGGGGGATGTCTCCCAGTTAGGCTACTCAGGGGTCAGGGACCCACTTGAGCAGGCAGCCTGACCCTTCTTACATCTCAACCTTGGTGTTGGGAGATCCACTGCTCTCTTCAAAGCTGTCAGAGTCGTTCGCGTCTGCACAGGCCTCTGCTGCTTCCCCTGTTATTTTTTAGCTGTACCCTGTCCCCAGAGGTGGAGTCTACAGAGACAGGCAGGTTTCCTTGGGCTGCTGTGAGCTCCACCCAGTTCGAGCTTCCCAGTGGATTTGTTTACCTACTTAAGCCTCAGCGATGGCAGGCACCCCTCCCCCAGCCTCACTGCTGCCTTGTGGTTAGATTGCTGCAGACTGCTGTGTTAGCAAGGAGGGAGGCTCCGTGGGCATGGGACCCTCCCGGCCAGGTATGGGATATATTCTCCTGGTGTGCTGGTGTGCTTACAGCGCAGTATTGGGGTGGGAGTTACCCGATTTTCCAGGTGTTGTGTGTCTCAGTTCCCCTGGCTAGGAAAAGGGACTCCCTTCCCCTTTGCGCTTCCCAGGTGAGGCGATGCCTCGCCCTGCTTCAGCTCTCACTGGTCAGGCTGCAGCAGCTGACAAGCACCGATTTTCCGGCACTCCCGAGTGAGATGACCCCAGTACCTGAGTTGAAAATGCAGAAATCACCGGTCTTCTGTGTTGCTCGCTCTGGGAGTTGGAGACTGGAGCTGTTCCTATTCGGCCATCTTGCTCCGTCCCCAAGCGATGGTTCCACTGTCCACATTTCTTACTGTGTATCCAAATAGTGGATTACAGTTTCATCTGTTTAGAATAACACGTTTGTATAGTATTTGAGATTATCTTTTCTGTGTGTAAAATTATTTTGAGTTATTGGGAGAAGGTAGGTAGAGTTGGAATTTATAGAAGCTAACTTTAGAAAGCATCACCGTCTTGACTTTTGTGTAGTGTTAAGAATACATACACAGGCACATACATACACACCCCAGCTTGTTTTCTAATGTTTATTGACTCAGTTCTCTGTTTTACCTGGACCTCCTCTTTCCTTTATCGCTCTTGGCTCAGTATTGACCAGTTTGCATTCCATTCCCATCAGTGTATCCTCATTTTAGGACCACATCATGAAAGGGAGCCTTGGGGGCCAGGCACAGTGGCTCACGCCTGTAACCCCAGCACTTTGGGAGGCTGAGGCAGGTGGATCAGGAGATTGAGACTATCCTGGCTAACACAGTGAAACCCTGTTTCTACTAAAAATACAACAACAAAATTAGCTGGGTGTGGTGGCAGGTGCCTGTAGTCCCAGCTACTCGGGAGGCTGAGGCGGGAGAACTGTGTGAACCCGGGAGGTAGAGCTTGCAGTGAGCTGAGATCTCGCCACTACACTCCAGCCTAGGTGACACAGCAAGACTCCATCTGAAAAAAAAAAAAAAGATAAAGACAGGGAGCCTTGGATGATCGTTTTTGGGGTCCATAAGATTCATACTGTTCTACTCTTTTTAAGTATAATTTCCTGCAGCACCTACTTTTGGAGTGGGTATAACCCTTTCAGTTCTACTTGTTGTTCTCAAATTGGCTTAGTATGTTCTCCAAGTGGATATACATTGGTCATTTACTGTGTGTTTTACTGCCCTCAAGTTTATCAGACTCTCCACTGCTTCTCTCTGCTTTTTCTTACTCAGATATTAACACCATGTAAAATCATTTGGGTTTTTCAGATTTATAGAGATGCTGCCTATGAGATTTTAGTTTTGCTATCCAATTGCTCTGGATTTTTTTTTTTTTTTTTTGGTGGAAAAATCCATGAAGATTTAAAAGCTATCTTGCCATCACCACTGTCTTTCTATAATTGTTGCAACATTAAATTTTAATACATGTATATACATATTTTGTGACATCAAAGTAAATACTCCTATATTTGCCCCCGCAAACAAGATATAATCTTTTAGTAATTCTGCATTTTAAATGTCTGAGAATCTTTCTTTCCCTCACTTGAATTCTAGTGTGATGTTTGTAAATACAATTACTATATAAAATCACCTTTCCCTAGGATTCTGCTCTCTATACTGTCTATAAATATCCAAAACTGATGATAAAAAAATCTGATCTAAATTACTCTGTGTCAAACCTCCTCCTCTGTGATTCTCCTGAAACATCCACGTAATAATCTAAGAATATTATTTATATCCCATCTATCCCCAGCCATATTTCCAGAGGAGCATCTCATATAGATTGGAATAGCTTCCTTGGTTAGAAGACAAAACAAATTAACATGAATGAGATCACAGATTCAAGTTGGAAATAAAGTAATTTTGTTGTGCTAAGTGTTAAAGACATTAAATTATATACAAATGTTGCCAACTGCTATGAAAGTTTATGCCATTAGTCATACTATCATTTACAGTACACTAGAAATGTCAACTCAAATGAAGACACTATTGATACAGTACATAGTCTTGATTTTTAGCAATTTCTGTGAACCTGATAATTCAGGGATGTTGTAGCACCTATAACCAGGTAAGCTTTGAAATGTGGTCCAGTTTATACATTTTTTAAGTAAATTTAAAAATATCCAATAGAAATGCTTTGGGAAAATTTTGAAACTCTAGCTTGAGAAAAACATACCAACTACAGTACAAACAAGAATTCAGTAAGAAATGTGGCTGGGTCATCACTAATATCACTGATGGAAAGGCAAAAAAACAAAAGTGTATTTATTATGGAATGAACCCATGTTATTTTGTTTTGTTTATAAATACCACAATAACTAATTACAAAGTCATTGAGGACTTTAACATTTATCTCCTAAATTCTATGCAGGCCACACCTAGACTCAAATGAAATGTCTTAAAGCCTCCCACTTTTCCACTTATTCACTTCCCTGCCCATCAATTGGTCTTAATCTTCTTTTTCTTTTTTTTATTATTATTATACTTTAAGTTCTAGGGTACGTGTGCATAACGTGCAGGTTTGTTACATATGTATACATGTGCCATGTTGGTGTGCTGCACCTATCAACTCGTCAGCACCCATCAACTCATCATTTACATCAGGTATAACTCCCAATGCAATCCCTACCCCCTCCTCCCTCCCGATGATAGGCCCCAGTGTGTGATGTTCCCCTTCCCGAGTCCAAGTGATCTCATCGTTCAGTTCCCACCTATGAGTGAGAACATGCGGTGTTTGGTTTTCTGTTCTTGTGATGGTTTGCTAAGAATGATGGTTTCTAGCTGCATCCATATCCCTACACAGGACACAAAGACATCCTTTTTTATGGCTGCATAGTATTCCATGGTGTATATGTCCCACATTTTCTTAATCCAGTGTGTCACAGATGGACATTTGTGTTGATTCCAAGTCTTTGCTATTGTGAATAGCGCCGCAATAAACATACGTGTGCATGTGTCTTTATAGCAGCATGATTTATGATCCTTTGGGTATATACCCAGTAATGGAATGGCTGGGTCATATGGTACATCTAGTTCTAGATCCTTGAGGAATCGTCATACTGTTTTGCATAATGGTTGAACTAGTTTACAATCCCACCAACAGTGTAAAAGTGTTCCTATTTCTCCACATCCTCTCCAGCACCTGTTGTTTCCTGACTTTTTACTGATTGCCGTTCTAACTGGTGTGAGATGGTATCTCATTGTGGTTTTGATTTGCATTTCTCTGAAGGCCAGTGATGATGAGCATTTTTTCATGTGTCTGTTGCCTGTATGAATGTCTTCTTTTGAGAAATGTCTGTTCATACTCTTTGCCCACTTTTGGATGGGGTTGTTTGTTTGTTTCTTGTAAATCTGTTTGAGTTCTTTTTAGATTCTGGATATGAGCCCTTTGTCAGATGAGTAGATTGCAAAAATGTTCTTCCATTTTGTAGGTTGCCTGTTCACTCTGATGGTAGTTTCTTTTGCTGTGCAGAAGCTCTTTAGTTTAATTAGATCCCATTTGTCAATTTTGACTTTTGCTGCCATTGCTTTTGGTGTTTTAGACATGAAGTCCTTGCCCATGCCTATGTCCTGAATGGTACTACCTAGATTTTCTTCTAGGGTTTTTATGGTATTAGGTCTAACATTTAAGTCTCTAATCCATGTTGAATTAATTTTCGTATAAGGAGTAAGGAAAGGATCCAGTTTCAGCTTTCTACTTATGGAT